>NW_019731985.1:517313-528152 GCF_002891405.2 Cryptotermes secundus | reverse complement strand
AGCAATTTCCAAATTTAAAGAAATTTGCTTGTAAATTTATCTCCATTTTTGGGACGACATATCTGTGTGAACAAACTTTTTCCCAGATGAAGTACATCAAGTCGAAATACAAGGCAAATTTATCGGATGAACATTTAAAGTCGCTACTTGTGATTAGCGTTTCAAAATTTGAACCTCAATTTAATCAGATTTTAAGAATGCAAAAAGAGTTCCATCATTCACATTAATTGTTTTATTATAATTTGTGATGAAAATATGAGCATTTGCTGCTACTGTCTGTTGTAATTAATATATGATAATTTATTCTTACGTACTTTGTATTTAGTTTATGAAATTCTGTGCTTTTAATACAACTCATATACCTAGAGTTATTAATTTCTCATTTTATCCGGCCCGTTGAAAGTGCTGAATTACCTAATGTGGACCGCATTTCGAAAAGTTTGGAGACCCCTGGTCTAGATAATTTGGGACCCTCAAGTTTCACAACCCTATGGGCCTTCACGGCCTGTTAAAAGGACAGCGTTACTGTTTTTTTAAAGGAATAAGTTGTGATGATGCTTTCTGGATTCATGTGGCTGAAGGCAGGTTAGAGTGGACAGCTGATGTTTGATAAAGGGCAGGGGTTCGTTTGTTTACGTGACCAGTTATTCGCTTCTCAACCAAGATCGCTCTTAGGTCAGGGCATAGGCCGCGTCGTAGCTCAAGCGGTTAGTCGCTGGCTTCCCACCGTGGCGGCCAGGGTTCGATCTCGGGTCTGGTAAAGTGGGATTTGTGGTGGACAAAGTGGTGCTGGGGCAGGTTTCCTCCGAGTATTTCGGTTTCCCCTGCCAATCTTCATTCCACCAATTGCTCCACAATCACCCTCACCTATCATCTGGGGCTGGTACAATAGGCCAGAAGTGGCCGCAGTACAAGGGACTTAGTCCCACCTCACTAGCAATAATAAAAATAGGTCAGGGTGTAATTAATACTCTTCAGTAAAGGTAAACGTGGCCCCCTGTGTCTAACTAATAGAACACTATGCCATGAAGACGTGATGGGGAGTGGAGACATAGCTCCACCATTCATGACTGGGCACTAGATGGAAGTGAGTGGTCAGCTTCAGGCCCCGGCACCGCTAGGGAAAGAGCCCACCGGTACCCACTGGATAAGAGGCTGGGTCTCCAGAGCCAGATTTAGACGCTGTGGAGAAGAGAAACATCTCTTGCTGGGAGTCGATACCTGCTTTTACGGCCGGACCAGCCCGTAGCCAGTTGCTACACCGACTGAGCTCTCGTGGCTCGCTCTGCTGTGCCGCTTCTTGCAATCTCTTCAGCCCTTCCCTGTTCTTCGTGTTTCTGTTCGCCTGCTTCCTCCCCATTGCAAGCGGCAACTGATCTCATGCCCAGTGACGTGCTCCAGAAGTTGGCCTTCGCGTCCAGCGCAAGGTCAGGCCGTGTTCCGGTTCTCACCGAGATCCGGTATGGGCTGCCCAGCAAAACATGACCGCCTGCGGCCACACCTTCTGCGCTCTTCTGGGTTGTAACTCCGTGTTTCGGAGGCACATATCGCTCCAAGAGGAAGCAAAACTCACTTTGCGCTTGCTTGTGCCGTCATTTTGCTTGCCGTGTTTCTCTACCCTGAAGAAGGAGACGGTACATTCGTTCAAAGCGTCGTTGGAATATCTTTGTTCTGGTTTGTTCAAGGACGCTTTTAGTATGTACACTACACACAATAGAGCGGCAGGATGATTGATGGGAAGGAAGTGGCCATGTCCCGGCATTTGCGCGGAGGGGACTGAGAAGAACGACGAAAGACTTCATGCAGGATAGCAAATGTCCCGGCTGAGATTCGAACCCAGCCCTCTTTAATATGAATCTAGAGCAAACCTGTGATGCCGCTCGGTGCAGTGAGCGTTAATTTCTAAATGACATACGCCAATACTTTCCGTCTGTAACATATTTGGCACTGGTGTGAAGTGCGGTGGTAGTGGGGGCCGACAGATAGAGCCTGATTCACAGGCACACGCAACTGCCACGTTATGTCATTCTTGAAACAGCTGAGAATTGGTCCTTGGGCTATTTAACGGCGCCCTTTTCAGCTGCCCTCCGTTTCAGTATCGTAATTCGGCGCCATATAGTCTTGAAGGTGACAGCAGCTGTAAATAAACTTGAAAATAAAGCAATAGTGAACAGAAAGAAAACAAAATCTCAGACATCTCAAGATTCCACACTTCAACCCTTAAGGCGCGTGACGTGTACGTTCCGCTTGTAATGCTCGGGCTGTCCTCTGTCTCAGTTCTGTGCTTCAAGCTGTGAACCGTCCCAAGCCTTTCCTGCAGTCCGCTATATCGGCTGCTAGGCAGTCTCGTGACCTGCGGTTGATGTGCCACTGATCTGTGTTCTTTCTGACGGACGTTTTTGTGCAGTGCCTTCTGCAGAGCGTGACGCGTCCTGTCCAGGGGAGAGTCTGCGGTTGTGCAGTTGAGCTTCAAGGTGAGATCAATCGTGTTCTTACTTCTTCGTGGTGACTGTCCGATGTGCCGATGTTAGGTTTGGTGCAAGTTTCGGAGGAACACAGTTCCCCCAATCCTTAGAATCTAAGAGCAAGTCCAGGAAGAGGCCAGCAAAAGCAGGAAGCAAGACGTTCTTCTGAGAGGTTCTTGTTATTGTTTTTGTGGCACTTCTGAGCTGAGTGCATGAATGGTGCAACAGCAATAACGATTCTTGTTAAATTAAACGCGATTATTTAAATTTAAAGGGGTCTTTCTAACACATTCAGTAGGAATATATACATGCATCTTGTACGTGAACATTATCAGTTACGTCGAAATCCATACGTGAGTGGCCTGGTGATGACCTTATAAAGGCCGAAACACGTAGCTGAGAAGCAACAAAATACTGCCAGGTATGTAAATTGTAAAGAGCTGTATGCAGACACTGTTCGTGTGACACAGTATATCACTACGCTGTCGTGTTGGGGATAGACGAACTTCTCGTATTTGCCGCCCTATCAGTCTGTTTGTGGGTCGCTGGACCGCTTGCCTCCTTCGCCATTGCTACTGATATGAGTTCATCACATTCCCCAAGAAAATGTTTGCCTCCGGGCCCCTTGAAGAGCTGAACAAGTGCCCAAGTAGCTGTCTGTTAAGGCTGCATTGTTGTAAGACGTGACGTTGCGTAGCAACCTGCTGCCTCCACCTCCAGGACAGAAGAGGTCCTCGTTTCGAATCTCGGTCGCGGTACCGGCTATTTCGACTTAGTGTTTTTGTGGTTTTCCTCAGTTCCCGCAGGTCACTACCGCTTTCTTCTAAAGGCAAAGTGTAAAGTCAGAAGTATTGGCGGAGTGTAGGCATAGCTCTACCATTCTTGACCTCGGCACTAGATGGAGGTGAGTTCAGCTTCACGCCTCTGCAGCTTTACCCCCGGGTGTCCATTAGATAGCAGACTGTGTTGGCCCTAGAGTTGGTCTGAGAGCTGTGGGATTGAGGAATCGAACCAAATTAGTCCAGCCCGCAGTGCGTCCCTATACCGGCTCCCCGCTTCCTCCCAAATTCTTTCCAGTCCATCGTCATTCATGAGCCGTCCTGCCAAGAGACCCTGTGTACTCTCTATACTGCAATCGACATTAAATAAGGTACGGAAACCTGAGGCGCTGAGTGCATAACAGTTGCAATTGCCAAGGTTAAGCATCGAAATTACAGCTGATGTAACCAGATACGTGTAAACCCGGTCGTTGATTTCGTGATGTTTATCTCGTGTGGCTTTCCGCGGACAGAAATAGCAAACAAGGTGAAACTCAACGGTTACGTTCGCGGGTGTGCCTGGCCTGTAGAAACGCTTCTACTAGTAGCCGACCTGCTGTGGCGACGGACTCGGAATTTCGCTGCAAGGGCCACAGTGTGTAGGAGTGGAAGGAACGTTTGGGTCGTGGGTTCGAATTCCTGCAGTCATTGTGTAGGTTCATGAGAAGCTGATGGTTACTCAGGTGGTCCAGAAATCTCTGGCGCTTTTGGGATGTGAGTGTGAAGATTGTTGTCCTCTGAGACGTGTTGTTTTCCAGTTCATGAGACACCCTGCAGCGTCGTGAAGTTGCTTTGTGAGTTATATGTTGAGTGGCTGATGCTTTGCTTATGTTCCCCTTCACGCAGCGCCCCGCAGCGCAGCCAGACGACCGATGCCAGTGTCACTTGCTTTCACGTTAGCCTGTAGCGGTTACCGAAAGAAACATTCAGATCAAGGCTCTTCGGGCCAACTTGTAGACTGGCACTTCCAAACTGTGTCTGGATCATCTCTGAGGTTGCGTCATCATCGGGTAGTGACATAGGCCGTTACATCATCATTAGAACGCTACGCGTAAGAGGGACTTGCCGTAGCCCGCCCGGTTTCCATCTCAGGTCAGGTCTTGTGGGATTTGTGGGGGACAACGTGGCAGGATTCCACCGAGAATCTTCCTTTCCCCTGCCAGTTCTCATCCCATTCATTGATGCTATTTAGTCTTGCTACTGATAGTGTCGTTAAATAACCAATTCATAAAGGAACATAGGGGTTTAGCTCAAGTCATGACGTACTGTGAGAGATGTTTTGCACAGACAAGTTCTTATATGTTAAGTTACGAAAAGTGTGAAAGTACTGGTCACTCTCTTGCGTTAGACGGCACGGGCTGAGGTTAACGGGCGTAATTACAACCTGGGGGGGGGGGAGTGCAACCACTTCACTGCCCATGGCTCGCGACGTGTGCTTAATCCTAACGTAAACTGGCTAAACAATATTCATGGACGCGTGAGGTGTAGGGTTCTTACATTTAAATACTTGTCAGCTTGTGAACGGAGAGTGCTGAGTGGATATGGGCCAACAGAGTGGCTCTTGGGTTGTGGCACAGTGTTAATTTGGACAGGTTGGTGGACACAGGTTCCTAAGGAACATACCGTCTCTGTGTTCAGAGCACATGTGATTCTGATTTTGTGGCGATGACATTGTGTGTTCTGGTATGCTATACCGACGTTGCGAGGGCTACACTGCCTTCATCTTCAGGGTAGATGTGTTGGTTTCTGACATCGTTTGTTTAACAAGGCTCTCAGTATGAGACTATAGCGCTGAATGGTAGAGTAGTTAATGAACAATGCTTTGAAAGGGGTTAGAAGGAAATGCTCATGGTGCTAAGTTGGGTGCTATTTGCACCATTTTTGTGAAGGGTCTGAGAAACTGTCAGGATATCCGATGTTCCGGCAGAGAGTCGAGTCGAACCATTGTCTACTGAGCCAACCTGTTGGTTACAAGACCATGTAGTCTGTTAGATTGCTACCAATATGTCGGAAAATCCTGCTGCCTCCATCTTTACTTCTACCATGAAGACAGAGGTTGTATCTTTCTACGAAATGTTACGATTTTTTCTTCCGTACTGGCGATGCTGTGCACTCAGTGGGTACGCGGGCTCATTACAAATGGGATAAAACGGTGGGAGTGTGAAGCCGCCTGAATAGACTGATGAAGCCTAGAATGTGTTGCCTTTTGCCCTTTCCCAGTTGCATGATACTGCAGCTAGACTTTCATTGGATGTCGGACGTGAAAGGACAGCCAGCCGACAGATGTTTCACCTGTCCTTTCACTCTCGTAGCGGCTGATTGAGTGACATGTGATTGCTTCTGTCCCTACTGACGTACCCCATGGTTTTACTCAGTTGTCACTGCATACAGGTGAACCTGGCACCACACAATCCAGACGGAACGACGCGCTCGAGTGGGCAGCGCCTGTGCTTCGTGCTCGGGAGATTTCGGGTTCAAACCTTGGCCCGCTCACCGGTTATTGGTCTACCGACCGAGTTTCCTGTGGTTTTCCTCAATACGTCCATGCAAATGCTGGGATAGTGCGTCAGATTAGTCCACAGTCCTTCCTACTGTTCAGTTTGGTGTTTCGTCGGAGGCCGGTATAGCTTGGTAATTTTAGTGAGTCTTCTACGGCCGGAACAACCGGCAGCAGCCCGGCTTTCTAGCGCACGCAGTCTCCTCTACAATCGGTACCGTGGGCTCTGTTGTCGAGAGTATAGCATCTGGGGCGTGAAGCTGAGCACTCGTCTTCATCTTGTGTCCATGTCAAGAATGCTTGGAGCTATGCCTCCACTCCCCCATGCGTCCTCATGAACCTTCGCCTATATGCGTACCGTTAGGCTGCAGACAGCCTGAGCTGCTGATGGACTCAGGGAGCCGTGTCCTTCTTGGGAAATCAGTGATTGTTCAGCAACTCATGACACCCGTCACTGGTCTCCATCCTGTGCCAGGTATAACCAGTCCACTCGCTACCATCCCATATCTTTAATATCCATTTTTAATAATATCGTTCATCTATACATAACTTGGATCTTCCCAGTGGTATCCTTTTCGTGTTTGCAGACCTCCATATGCACTACTCTTCTCTTCCGTGCGTGCTACATGTCCACATCACAGAACCTTCCTGCATCCCTCCGTCGCTTCCAACCCCCTTCTGTGTCCTTTCATGTGTGACCTCGACTGCTGTCCGGCCTGGGTGGCGAGGCCTTGTAAGGCATTACTGAGGCTTACTGACGCACAGCCTGGGGATCACGTATCAGGATCGTTATGTAATGTCGACACACTGCACACCTTCACCGGTGCGCACATATCGATATATATATATATATCGTTACATAATCGAATGACCTGGATTCCCAGCAGAAAGCACGCAGTAAAGTGTCTCTCTGGCCTTGAACCCGGCCCTGTTTGCTAAAGCATTCAGCTGGGTGGCTGCACAAGCGAGAGCGGGCGTTGCATGGTACACCACACGACTGTCCCTCCGTTATGGACAAACGAGAGGATTCCTTGCATGAGGGATCAGACCATTTTATGGTTTTTCCTTTCGTCCTTCTGTCTGTGCCGCCGCGACAGCCAACTTACTTACCACATTAGCGGTTTAGATGTTGCTCCCAGGTGTCACATTTCCGAGGTGTGGTGACTGTACTGACAACTGCAGCCACGCCCGTCGGCCTGTGTTGGCGACCTTCAACTTCGCTTATTTACAATCAGTCTGTCTTGCTATGCCGGATCTCGTACTGCCGGATCGCAGGATCGCCGTCGCGTGTAGGCAACCAACCCTGTTTGGGAGCTAGGCGGGTGGGATACCACATCGCAGCCGTGCCTGTACGTAGTATTCTACTAGCAGTTCTCCGACGTTTCGGAGGAACGTACCGCCTCTGTCTTCAGGTTTGAAGATACTCCAAACAAGCAGCGAGTAGAGCTCAGGTGGTGCATGCTTCTTGTTCTCGCGCTACTTAGTATATTTGCGGCCCTGAAGATGTAGCCGGTACGTTGCTCCAACTTTTACCAGAGTGCACGGCATCACATTCCAGAAGAGGAGGTGTCAACATTTAGTAACAATACTGGTGTGTTTGTTCCGTTTTATTCAGTCGCTTCGAAAACCGCAAGACTTAAGGAAGAGAGCACTGGACATGAAATTCGCGTTTGACGTTTCTGTGCAACATTTCTTCCGCTTCGACTAATATTTAGCGAACTACGCGCAGGGACGCATGTAGGTCCTCGTGTAAAGTGTCCGTTATTGTCCGATTTTAACGAAAGGATTGAATGTATCGACAGTTTTTCGCAGGAATTCCCAGTACCGAATTTACCTGCTTGACTTACTCTTGGACCCGGAAGATGGAGACATGTTCCTCCGAAACGTCGGTTGCCTTCCAAGGGACTACTCGGCGTCGTGTTTAGGAGGATATAACTCTTGAGGTCACGACGGTTCACACCATGCAGATCACATCCTGACAGCGCTGTAACATAAACAAGACAAACTCTGACATTTGAAACAGCGTTGCTTGAGCCCCCCTCTCTCATGGCCACATGTCCCCCCAGCTTCGATATCAAGGGCGAGGGGCTAGGAGAACGAAACTTAGCCCATTATCATACTTTGACGAGTGAGAGACGTCTGCATGTGTCTGTGTGCGCGTGCGTCTCTCCGTCCGGCTTTTGATAAGGCGAAGAATAAAGTATTTTGCTCGAGCCCATTCGTTAAGGAGGTGGAAGTTTCAGCTGCCGTGGGAATGACGGTACGGCCGCCGTATTGATGGGTAGTTTGGTTCTGATAGGCACACAAATTTATGTCTCGTAAATGTTTCTTCGCCGGTCACGGTAGCCAAGCGGTCTAAGACATGTACTGTTTTCACTCGCTTGGAAACCGGGATCGTGGGTTCGAATCCCACTCAGGGCATGGATGTTTAGTTTGTGTGTGTGCGTTTTTCTGTGTTTGTGTACAGGTAGAGGCCTTGCGACGAGCTGATCACCCCCCCCCCCAAGGAGTCCTACCGAATGTGTACGATCTAGAAAAACCGAAGTGAACGGAGAAGTTCATGGAGGTAGGCCTAGGCCCACTGCGGCTGTAATGCCAAGGGGGAAAAAAAGGTTTCTTCTCAAGACCACATAGAAGCGAGTATGTGTCTTGATTTCAATATTTGATCTTACCTGCAGTTTGCTTTAACGTTAAGAACATAGGCGATCCCCCATCAGTAGCCACAGGATGCTTGGAAACTATCGTCACAAAATATTCATCTGCAACCGTACAAGACGTACAGGGTGCTGAGGAGAATATGTGGACGTAAGAGAGAGGGATTGTAGGACGCTGGAGAAAAACGCATAAAGACGACCTTAACACTATGTAAGATTTGAGGCTTACAGACGTACAGGGTGCTGAGGAGAATATGTGGACGTAAGAGAGAGGGATTGTAGGACGCTGGAGAAAAACTCATAAAGAAGACCTGAACACTATGTAAGATTTGAGGCTTTCACGGCGGTGACTATGAAGAAAGCAGTCTTCTGGGATTTGGCACCGTAGCGTCTCGAGTCGTCGAATGTGTCGTTGAGTATATACATATACACGGTGCTAAATCCCAGAAGACTGCTTTCTTCAAGACCTTAACAGTTTGCAATCCCCGCCAGATGTTGTTAGAATGGTGAACTCAAGAACCTCAAGAATGAGATCGGCAGGAAATGTAACACGTATGAGAGACCACTAGGATGATCTAGGCGTGTGTAGCAACTTCTATTAGCAACTCCTATTAAAAATAGGAGCGGAGGGTTGGGTTCGATTTGTCTGGGACGAGTGGCGTGCTCTTGTGAACACGTTAATGAATCTTCGGGTTCCATGAAATGTTGGGAAATTCTTGTATAGCTATGTGACTGTCAGCCTCATGGCGTTAGTGCTGAGAATAAACTCTTTCTACCTCGTGCTGAATTTTAACAACGGCACAGTTGAAATGAAGTCGCCACGAAATTAGATAACCTGCCCATAGAGAGCAGAACGTCATGGCGTATATGTAAATTAACACCTACTGCAAATTGCCTACTAGATGGCGCGAATTGTCTTATGTAACGCGGGTTCGCATTTTCAATCTCTGCCACTAGATGGCACTGCAATACAGTTTTAAGACGTAGGCAGTACTCTGGTTTCAACTGTGGCCGTAAGATAGCACTTGATAGTTAATTTTGTGACAAAACTTCTCGTTCAGTGTCTCCTCCGTCAAAAATATGCCTAAACATTTTGTTTGTCAGTCTATTTACACTTCTGTGATTTTAAATTCAAGGACTATATATTTCTGTACGTATATTCTTTCGGTTAGACTGTTCTACCCCTTAAAACACAGTGATAATTATGCTGTAGCATATAGAGACCCATTGCTAGATAACGACTGCCAAACAAACAACGGAACAACTCCGATGCAAGACAACAGATTCTTAATGAGCAACAATTGAACTACAACAGGGAACGGTGTTTTCTGCGCGATCCTTGCCGAGATGTTGTAAGCAATTTGTGATGAGTATCACCCGGAGGGCAACTATGTGAGCACAGAAGCTGAAGAATCTCCATTGTTAAGATCCGTTAACAGGAAACGGCTAGTGAAAGCAGACTGAGGAGACTTAGCGTGTGCACTATGGCTTTGTGAAGTATGGAGATCAGCAATGGCGCCATAATTACTTGTAGTTACGACCTGTAAGTGGTCCGTAAATCGGGCCACCAGTCCAAACCTCGTCTATAGTAACTCATATACGTGACAATACGTACCACTTGATTTAAAGAAAAGCTCTGAACTTTGCCAGCAGAGTGTGTTAATGTGTTCTGTACGATTTTCACAGTAAGCAACGACTGTATCCCCGAACAATAGCCTGATCCTGCCAATGCAAGCACAGTGTTTCCAGTGAGGTATGAACTCAAACTAGAGGCTCCACTTTGTGTGAAGTGATAACTGTGAGGAGTGCGATATTAAGATTTCAAGTTCTTATTTAAAAACAATGAAGTGATTTTATTTTATGAAAACGACAGCCGACTTGAGTGGCTATGCTACAAGCCGGAAGGTCGCGGGCTCAAGTCCCGATGAGGTCACTGGAATTTTTTCAATTGACCTAATCCTTCCAGCCGCACTATGGCCCTGGGGTTCACTCTGACTCTAACAGAAATGAGTCATCATCATCAGTAATCTGTCAGACGACAGGCCCACAGTCTCTTCCAAAACAGTTCCTCCACTTAATGCGATCTAGAGCTTTCTCCTTCAAATTACAGTATCCTCTTCTGTCCCCAAGGTCATCCAGCATCTTCTTACGTCTTCTTCCTCGTCTTCTTGTCACTTCTATCCGCCCCTCTATCTTTCCTTCGATAACTTCTTTTAGAAGGCAGTTTCTGCGTAAAACATGACCAATCCAATTAGCCTTCCGTTTTCTTATTTCATGTAGGATATTCCTCTGCTCACTGACTCTAATTAACACTTCTTCATTTCTCACATAATCGGTCCAACTGATCTTCTCCATTCTTCTCCAACACCACATTTCGAAACTTTCCAGATGTTTCTGATCTACTG
>NW_019731985.1:430340-517095 GCF_002891405.2 Cryptotermes secundus | reverse complement strand
GCTGTACAAGTTGAACAGAATGGGTGATAAACAGCATCATTGTCGAACTCCTCTTCCAATCTGCACACTTCCTGTCTCCCCTCTGTCCAGCCGTACTGTAACTTTCTGATCCATGTACAATTTGCTTATCAATCTTCTTTCACGCCAATCGATACCTGTTTCCTTTATGATCTGCATTAATTTGGTCCAGTTTACACGGTTAAATGCCTTCTGCCAGTCTATGAAGCAAACACGCAGTTCTTCATCTATCTCCAAAGTTCGTTCTGCTATAATTCTCATCATCCCAATTGCGTCCCTGGTACCTTTTTTTCTCTAAATCCAAACTGATCTTCTCCAAGTATATCCTCTATTTTCCTTTCAATTCTTCTTTTAAGTATCTTTGCTATTATCTTTGCTGTATGTGCAATAAGGAGAAATAAGTACCAGGAATTAATTAAATAATTTTCCTGGGGAGTAAAGCGCGGCCGGCACGTAAGGCTGACAACCTTACCGCCACCTTTGAGCCGATTGTCTAGATTATGTGGGATCCTCAACGTCTCACAACCCTATGGGCCTTCACGGCCTGGTACAGGGATAGCTTTACTTTTTTACTTACAGCTGACGGCAGATCCACCTACCCACGAAATTGTTACTACCTGTAACCAGCGTGTGATTCTGTCGACACACTGTGTCACCATTATTTCACGCAGCACCATAACGATTGTACTGTATTCACATATTCTGATAAATTCCAGGCTTCGGAGGGTTAGATTCCGGTGCAGTCCGGGCTGCTTATCACAGAATCTCAAAGTTTCACAAGTCACATCAGCATCACAGTCGTGGTCATTTCGGGGATTACAGCGCGCATATGACGACGCCGAATAAACTGCAAGCATATGCGAAAGTGAATAGCAGCCATGTATGATGAATTTGTGGGGTTAGGACCTGAAATACTTCATGCAGCTTCCCATGTAATCGTTTGCGATGACCGAGGATTACTCTGAATTCGCGCCACCGCTGTGATAACCAGTTCGGTCCAGTTGTCTTGATAGCTGAAACTAGTAGGAACAGTAGATCCACACAGACGACGTGTACCAAAGTACCAAATTAACGGTAAGGAAATGGAACTCAGTTCTAGGTCGCTCGTCGTGCATGTCCCCATGAATGGTGGGATATCACTTTCTGCATATTTATTGATCCAAGAAGGGGACGACTTTACAGACGGGGTTTAAACTGAAATCAAGAAAGTGGCAAAGCATTTTTGCTCCAAATATAGCGGAATTTTAAGAATGTGATGCCATATACACTGGTAGATAGGTACGTACACAGTCACACAAGTGAGAGAGTCACATCTCGAGGTACATTGTATTCAATTGGCCCTCCAAGTTTCCTGACTTCAGAGACGGCTTATGTGGAATGAGTTCTCAAAAACAGATGGTAGCATATGCCAGTTTAAAATGTGGTTAAGTGCACGCCGACCTTCATAATAATTCAAGAAATGTTTACTAACATATAACCATCAATACGACCTCCAGCTTTTCTTCACTTCAACAGTTATCTAGGTGGAGAAGAGTCGTAGTCACGAAGCTAGTCAAGAAATACCCCGCCTTGCACGAAATCCAAAGGCTTATGATCATGTTCACAAAAAAACCACACTGTACTGTATTCTGAGCCAGTTTAATCACGTTCAGTATCTTACACTCTATTTAAAATCCAATTTAATATCATCATCTTCCAAGCCATCTCATCCCTACAGGACTTTCGTCTAGCATTCTGTATTCAGTCTTGTTTCCTGTATTGTTAATGCTTGTCCCGATGACCTCTCTCCTCAATTTAATCGTCATGATGTTTTGTGAAGAGGACATAAGATTTTTCATTGTGTATTTTTCTCAATTCCCCTGTTACTCTGTGTTCGCCTCTAAGAACGAGAGAACAATTTTCCCACCCATTCAGAATAACAGCCACAATTATACATTCCATTTCTCAGGTTGTTGGTAGGAGGCGGTAAGAAATAAAATTCTAAAGTGAGTCCATTTTCATGCGAACATAAATATACGTTAATAACAATCGGAGAGTGAAATACCACTTAACATTTATTATCAGTAGATACATTGCAAAATAAAATTGTGGAATGTTATTGTTTACTTTAATTCAGTTAAAACCATGTTCACAAATCGTACAGGGTGATTCATTCAAAGGAGGCTCCGAATTGTTTCTAAATCACGCAGTAAATTGACGATGAAAAAGAAACTTGCCAATACCGTCCTGTGTAGCACCGGGCCGGTACCTGCCTACTCGCTTCGTACCGTTTCCTTCAGTCGCTTGCTTCATTGCGTTGCGACTATCATTCTAGCTGCAAAAACGGAGCACCGTGTCGTCCTCTGTCTCCAGGCAGAGAGAAAGTTCAGCGTCCGCTGTCAACACAGCTATCTCCCGTCTACCGAGGCGTGTGCTCGCCAGGCAAGTTCCTGCCTGATTTATAATCATTAATTCGAGCCTGCCTTGGAGTCAATCACCCTTTATGAAATGATTCGCACACACGTACTTGAATTATTAACGCTCTGCACTATGAACATACCTAATATCGCTGACACAGTTCATAACACAAAGCGCTTTTCTTCCGTTTGCGTCAGATTTTAAGAAACACAAAGGTTTAATTAATTAGACGTAAGAATCACAATATGATATGCACAGTAGTTTCTTAGGTTTTTTCATCACAGTCATTTCTGTCCAGTTCACCTGTTCACGGATGCCGGGGAATTTCCACTGTGCAGAAGGATATGCATGTAATCAAACGTGACACTTCCGTTACCAACATCGGACCTCACTAATGTGCTTTCTTCTCGTGCGCAACACAAGTACCACTAAGAACTATTCTGACTGTACAATGTAGTCTTGTTATTTCAGCTAACTTCGTGAACTTACAGTACTCATTTATCGTAATTCGGAACCTGAGTTACAATTTTAGCTTTCAGAAGGTCTGAAAATCGAAATGGCTGCCATGTTAAACGTATGGAGTGCCTGAAATATCTCCGAGTGGGTCACACATTCCAGAAGAAGTCCTTAATAGGACTCAGATATGCGAAGGGCTTCCCGCAAGGACCCTCTGTCCCAGAAGAACTAGGGAACTATTGAAACTGCATAGAAGCTTACAGTGGGTGATAGGACTACTTAACAGGACATTGCCACCTGAAAGGATACCTTTCCAGGTTTGGATTAACCAACAGTCCCACTTGGGCCTGGGAAGAGGCGTAACACACACACGCATGTCCTACGCTTCGCTTAGTGGGGCGTGGAGTCCAGCTGGGTCCACTCGGAACGGCGACCACTGATTGGCCTATTGTAGCCTGCCACGGGTGATTATGACGATGGGGAATCTGGTGGAATGAAAATTGGCAAGGGAAACCAAAGTACTCGGATAAAACCCGCCCCAGCGCCACTTTGTCCACCACAAATCCCACTTGACCATATTCGGGATCGAACCCAGGCCGCCGCAGTGGGAAGCCAGTGACTAACCGCTTGAGCTATGGCGCGACCATATCCTACGCTTACTTAAAATTTCGGCAGCGGGGTCACCGCTTCATGGAGCCAGGTGTTACCAAGCCGCCCCATCCTGTAAGCAAGGCACTACACTTCGTTCAAAGTGCAGGGCTGTTGAGGGACTCATGACCTAAGTCACTGATGATGACGCAACCTCAGAGATAGTTTAGGCGCAATGTAGACCACCTGATAAACTAGAGCCAAGTACCTCATAAGTAATGTTATCGTGTGGCATGTGACCCCGTGTAATCTGGCAGGCCTCACGACGTCACATCCCGGAACATAGTGCTTTCCATCGTGTGGCATGTGACACCGTATAGTCCGGTAGGAAGTCACGCACACTCCTGGCAGGATCACGAGTCACATCCAGGAATCCCGGAACATAGTAACATCATAACTGTTTCGCGTTTTATAGAGAAGAAAGCTCAGTGTGCCACCTGTTGTTCTTCCTGCGCTGGATCTGAACTCAGAACACTGTACTGGAACTGCCGATTGCACTTGTGGACGCGTCCAGTTGCTAGGGCCATACTGACGTTTAGAATCGAACCAGAGGACACATGCAGCTCGCCATCAGGGTTCCAAAGGATGGCCCCTGTTCTTTTGGAACCCTGGAACGGCAAACTGTCTCCGTATCTGTAACTTCGCAAAATACGAAAATGTCTCCCCTTTTCGGCAGTCCTCACGCCTTGTCGCTTCGTAGAGGGAACTTCTCTGGCTCCGTCCCGTCTTTGTCGTCTGTGTGCACGGCGTTCCAAGACTGCAGCCTCCCCGTGCCGAACGCAGTGTACACGACGGCTCCTCCCGCGTACGTCCCCGCTATGATGCCGAACACCTTGCGCCACTGCGCGTAAGTTTGCTGTGCAACAATACAGTGACGTTAATGCCAGACAGGGGAGCGGTCCTTGTGTGCGCACGCAAGCTAATCACTGCGCGTACGTTTACTGCGCAACAATACAGTGACGTCAGTGCCAGACAGGCGAGCATGCCTTGCGTGCGCACGCAAGCTAGTCACTGTGCTAAGTTTACTGCGCAACAATACAATGACGTCAACACACTTGTGTAGGCAGTAAGCTAGTAAACACTGGCAACTCCTATCCAATAGGCGCCGTGGGCTCTTTCCCCGGTGGTAGAGTGGCTGGGGTGTGAAGCTGACTACTCACCTCAATCTACAGCTGCAGTCAAAAATCGTGGAGCTACACCCCCATGGCACCTATTGGATAGGAGGCAGGGTGGGACACAGCCGGACTGGACGCTGTGGAGAAGAGAAAAATCTCTTTCGCCTGTCGGGAATCGAACCCCGGACGACTAGCCCGCAGCCCGTCGCTATACCGACTGAGATATCCCGGCTCCTGAAGTGAGCCTGCTTCAGCGTGTAAATGCTGCTAACGAGAAATATAATCTAGAAATGTCGTTTTTTTTTCTGCTGTGGATATTTTTGTTGTTAACAGGGTCAGTGAACTTAAACATTTCTTGTCAGTTTTCTGAATAAAAAATTGGAATTTCTTCATCGAAAGCGGGCAGATTAGGACAGTGGTTCTCAACCTTTGTCAGACCGCGGCCCGGCCCTGTATAATTGATGCAGGGCCCCGGTACCAGGCCGCAGCCCGGCGGTTGAGAAACACAGGATCGGGACATTACGTTACGAGGAACGTTAAACAGGCCACCTGGTGTTGTTAGGCTGGACATGTAGCTGCGATGGAAGAGACAAGGACAGCAGACAGTTTTTGTGGGATAGCGTTCACTTGGAGGGGGAGGAGAGGGAAGATATCTGTACCTGGTTCAGGGGGCTCGGTGCTGAGCGTGTGGGTTCAGATACCAGAGAGTTAGTTGGTTAGTAAGATAGATCTTAGGGAAATAATAGGTTGTGAGGATGGGACTTGGATGGATCTGTCGCAGGATTATTTCCAGTGGCGGAATCTGGTATTAGCGGTGCTGAACCTTCTGGTTGTGCTACCAGAGAGTCGGTGAGTCAGTCAGCTGCATGGAACACTTACGTTGTCCTGGGTGAGCATTCCGACCATGAGTGATGAGAGGAAACCCCCGAGAGAGGACAGGGTGTTGGCCATGCCGAATATTGTGCCTGCAACAGCGAGCGTCTTCTCTGAGCACAGCCACTATCTTTTGTTAATCAGTAAAGAAACACGTTAACTGCCCCTGGCTTTCCAATAGGAATTATACTTTACCAGGGAAAGGGGACTGCTTTAAGTGAAACGCAGGATAACGGTAGTTGAATTCTTAACCGTCTTTAGCGATATTTACAGGCTGTGAATGAACAACTGTACCCATTGTAAACAGCTGCGGTTGCGCCTGCCTTCCAGTACGAACCTTTCGCATCTTCTGCACGCTGTAAGAACTAACCTAGGAGTTTCGCAACGTCATCATGCAAGCAAGGAATTCCATTTAGAACAATTTTTCTCAGTGAGGTAAAGTTGTTCCCGTGCTTAACCAATTAAGCACGGCGCCACGAAGACGTATGGGGGTATGGAGTTATAGCTCCACCATTCTTGACCTCGGCATTAGATAGAGGTGAGTGGTCAGTTTCACGCTCTGGATGCTATACTTTCGGGAAAAGAACCCCGGTACAAATTCGGTAGGAGGCTGGATGGGTTCCAGACCCGGTCTGGACGCTATGGAGAAGAAAAACTTCTTACCCTTGCGGGAAATCGAACCCCGGCCGTCCAGCCCGTATCCCGTCGCTATACCGACTGAGCTATTCAGCTCATTCTATCTCATTATCTGTTCAGATATGTAAGACCATTCGTTCATCATTTATGTTCACTGGACAGAAGAGTAAATATGGATCTAGCCCTAGCGTTGCTCCCACTTCAGAAAACTGCACATTCAGCAGGCCTGGATACCAAGTTTGATGAACATCGGTCAGCTGTTGTACAGTACCTGAGAAGTTCGGGGCGATGTCCAGGCCATTGCCAAGGTAACCGCCGCACACGGCGCCGTTTACAGTGAGCGCCACTGTGAAGAACGTGACAGACGCGGCGCGGTCGCAGCCCAGGAACATCTGGCCTATCATCGTCACGGACGGCACCCCCAGGGCTGCCAACATAGACACAGTGTACAGGCTCACTTTGAGTCCATTAAAAATAAATTACAGTGCTCAGTGGGGATTTGTTTTTATTTCTGTGGGTGTGGTGAGACTGAGTCCACTTGGTACGTCGGCCACTAATTGGCCTATTGTACCAGCCCCGGATGATAGATGATTATGGAGCAGTCAGTTGAATGAGAAATGACAGGGGAAACAGAAGTACTCGAAGGAAACCTGTCCCAGTTCCAATGTCCACCACAACTCCTGGGATCGAACCCAGGCGGCCGCGGTAGGAAGCCGGCGACTAACCGCCTGAGCTATGGCAGGTCCTGATCAGTGGAAATACTGAAAACTCGGAATTACGATACACATGGAAAGTTGCTTTAGTATCTCTAGTGTTACTGGGACCACAGATTGAGAAACTTTGGTCTAAGCAGTTGGTATGGAGCTGTTACGGTTTTGATGACAGACGGTGCAGCGGACCTTACCGAAGGCAGTGAATATCTTGCGGGTTGCCGTGCGGGACAGGCGCTCGGTGCGCAGCAGGTGGTCGGCCAGGGCACTCGTCAGCACAGCGAACACATACTTGCCCAGGTAGGGCAGGCTTGACAGCAGGCCGTTCTGGAACAGGTAGCGGCAGGCTTGTAACGCAATGCAAGAGCAGCAACGGAGATAACATGTGTCGCTTGTTCCCGTCGTGTAGGACTACTTCCTTGGAGCGCGCTAGAACATCCTCGTTATGTAGGCCTGACATGAAGTCTCCGAAATCTTGCGATTTCGGGTTACCGTAGCAGAGAATTTTCGATCGTAGATACAGTGAATATAGCAGGTCACGAACGAGGAAGCAGTCTTTTTTTTAGTGTATTGTGCGTGTTGTGTGAGAGTATTGATAATCTGATGTGGGCATGTGAAGTGTAGTGAACTACGTGCATATAAAGAAGACGGTTTAGATTGACTATTTGTGCGTATTATTCGTGGTACATGATGGAAAGTGTCGCCTCGTCGCGTCATGCGATAACATGCATAACTGCAATGGAACGGGGGAGAAAGCAGAAAGCTTATGTAACAAATGATTTAGAGTTCGCGTCGAATTGCACTGGTTTAATTAATTTTTCATTTTAAAAATATATTTTAATATTAATATTTGATATATTTCCGCCTATCGATTTTGAATTTTTTCCGGAACTTGTCTCACACACACACACACACACACACACACCCGCTACTGCCACTGCTAGAAGGACAAAAAGTACTTAAGCTGGAAGTAAAATACAGAGACAATGAGACTACGAGTGATGAAGGAAGGAAAGAAAGAGGGAATTGAGGACGGAAGAACGTTGTGCGAAAAGGAAACAGAAGGAGGAAGGTAACCAACGAGAGCATAACGATCGAGCCAGGGGCTTACCGCCTTGATGTTGAAGTGCAGGATGTGCTTCATGTACGTGGGCAGCTGGTTCACAACCGTGAAGTAACCGAAGACACTGGCGCCGTGAGTGATGATGATGGCCCAGACGCAGGGGGACGTCAGGATGCGGAGCCACGGCACGCGGTGCACCTGTGGGCATGGACACACTTGCTTCGTAAAGAACGCCTAGATCAGCCAGGAGGCCCGTCACAGAATTCCTTGCTGTCGCCTCACCGGCTTCAAAAAAGTACGCATACCGTAAATCTCGGTAACGGCAACATTTGTGGGGGGGGGGAGAATATACTGAGCATAAAAAGCACATGTGATGTTTCTCCACAAATTCTGGTCGAAACATTTCTCCCCCGAAAGCTCCTGGCTGCGGCTGAGGCAGCTTCACTCCCAGCAGCAGGGGTACCCACCCAGTGCGTACCGGGGTTAAAGCGGCCGGTGCGTGAAGCTGACCGCCCACCTCTACCTAGTGCCGAAGTTACGAAAGCATGGAGCTATACCTCCGCTTCATGGCCTGGTGTTGAATTAAACACAGGGACAAAGTTACCATTACCTGTAGGCTTACACGTTACTAGAAACATTCAGGCCTGGGAGACAGAGAAGTGGAGAGTTGCCTGGAGGTAAAGGTAAAGCTATCCCTGTAACAGGTCGTGGAGGCCCATAGGTTTGTGAGACGTTGAGGCTACCACATTTTCTAGACAATCGGCTCACAGATGGCGGTGAGGTCAGCCTTACAGCCCTTTACCCCCAGGAAGATTCCCGGTACCCATTTCTGTCAAGGGCTGAGTCGACCCCAGGCCTATAGTGCGGCTCGAAGGATTAGACCAATTGAAAAATCTAATGACCTCATCAGGAATCGAACCCGGGACCTTCCGGCGCCCTTCATTCTGAAAAATGCTGATGATGAATTGTGTTGATCTCTTGTACATGTGACGGAGGGACGGACGGGGCATCCAGATATGGCACAGTCCAGGCCGTGGACTTTGCCAGTCACCTCAATCTGAACTTGTGGGGAGGGGACCCTCCGAGAGGTCCCGTCCACCGTACGACGCCAGACGAGATAACAAACTTTCCATTCAGCGGAGAAGGGCTCAAACTCCAAGTCGATGTTTCCGGATCAGTGACTCTCGAAGGCCAATAAACTCGTTACATCATCTCTATTTAAATACGGCCGGTCTTCGTCATCTGCCGATCCTGATTGCTTCATTTTCATTTTCTGATTGAATTTAACTCTATCACTGTCACATGCTGAGGCTGTATCACCATCATGCAGTGACAAGTCACTAGACCCTGTTCCCAACACGTGACGGGAACCAAACCGCCCACCGGGAGATCTCGCTAACTCACAGGACTTCTCTTCCACAAGATTGCCGCCTCAAGACATGTCTCAGACAGGCAGCTTTCCTTGCTTGTTTTCCCTAGAAAGTCTCCATACTCTATGCCCTTTATTAGTGTTCCTTAGGCCCTTTTGTGAACCAGCTCCGTTGTTACTTCATGGTCAGTTTTAATAGCATCCTTCCATCTACGCCTAGGTCTTCTACGTGGGCTCTTCCGTTCAAGTTCCACAAGAAACATTATGAGTGAATTTCTAATGCGTCCTATATGTCACATCAGCATCGTACCTGGAATTATTTAAGCATTTTAATAATATTTGGTGAAGAGTACAAGTTATGTAGCTATACCACTTAATTTTCCCCGTCCTTCGGCATTTTAATTCGATGCATAATCACCTTCGCATATACTTGACGCCATAGGTCAAAGTCGTTCAGTTCTGTTTTAATCATAAAATACTGGTAATTTTATTTTTGTACTTCCTGTACCTTTCCGTGACTGGTGGCGCCTCCGATAGAGCTCTCTATGTAGCGCCGCTCTTCCTCGGAGATTCGAGGGTGCTGTGCCGGGGAGTCGAACACAAGGAAGAACCAGGCGATGCTCCAGACCAGCCCCACCACTCCCGTGACATAGAACACAGACTCCCATCCTAGGGACGCGATCAGGAACCCACAGACCGGCATGGTGATGGCTGCCCCCAGGGACGACGCTGCAACAGATACATTCAGATGGACATGTTTATACAGGGTGTTCGGTTCATGTGCCTTATATAGAGCCCACGCATCAGTAATATAATCTATACAGAATGTTCGGTTCCTTTGCGATCTGAGCTATGTAGAGGCCACTGACTTTCTGCATAACGACGGAGTCACTGCCGATGTGTTTTGCTGTAATGTGATTTGTGCAGGTTCTGTGGTGTTTTCGGGCTGAACGTTACAGAGCCCGCGTATTTCCTGCATAGTGGTGGAGCGATCGCCGATATGTTATGCTGTGACGTAACCGATAAAGAAACGCATGATGTACGCGAACAACAGTTTGGAAACCGTTTCTGTAGAATGTGTTGTGACGTTGCGTGACATTAAGAACTGTGGAAGTTTTATGAATTAAAGATGCGTTGAAACATTACAGCTGACGCAGACTGTGAGAGGGAAGACGCCAAAGCCCTCTGACCTCCAGCACTCAACCCATGCTGGGCATGTATCAGTGGCTTCAGTTGCTTCTTAAGGCATGCAAATTTATGGATCTTTTGTTTTCAAATGGCGTCGTTGTATCACGAATGATGTAATTACTGGAGTTCTGTCGAAACGGGGAGCTTTGATGTTGTGCTGTAAAGTATGACACGACGCTTAAACCCCTGTCGGGTTTTGACATTCAGGGTAAAATTGTTCCTGCTCCTGAGCACAGATGCCCACTCATTCTAGAACGACCATAACTGAAGACGGCCGGCCTCACCCCTGGTACCTGTTTGCATAAAGTGTTAGAGAAGAAAAAAATAGATCTCCTGCCGGGAATCAAACCCGTAGCCAGCCTCTTAACAGTTATATAGGATGTTATGAGAAAGTGGATGTCACTTTGCCGATCCGGTTACCGGGGTGGTTAAATTTTTATTCGAAAGATTCGCAGTTCGAATTCCGGTTAAGAATTTCTTTTTAACAGCGGTGCTTCGTCATAGACAGACACCAAGCTGATATCGCAAACTTGCCATCGCCGGGAGAGCTCAGTCGGCATACTGACTGGGCTCCTGGCCGCACGATCGAGGAGTCGGGGTTGAGTTCCCGGCAGAGGCAAGAGAGTCTTCTCTCTCTCTTACCCACAGCTTCCTATCCAGTGGGCGCTGGGGTGAAGTGGCAGGGGCGTGAAGCTGACCTGTGTGGAGCTCTACTCCCACTCCCCCATAACCATTCGTGGAGATGTGCTCAATTAATGAAGCACAGAGACAACTGTGTGACTTCTTAGTACAACGCAGGCTGTGGTCAATGACTTGTGTGTCCACTTACCCATCATATTGGACATGAACTTGCTGCGTTCCGTGGGTGGAATCCAGCGCGCAGTCATCGGGTGAATTGCAGGCCACGTCGCGCCCTGCAAATACAACATTAATGTGTCAAATTGTCATTCGAAGCCTTCTGGTAGGCGAGAGAGAATTTTGTGTGTGACCGAGGCAGTGCACCGACACTGTACCTCGTACTGTAACCGTACGTCCTTCGCTAAAATTATTTAATTAAGGGCATGACCAATTTAGGCTTTGTTTCACACCCTGAGAGAAGCTCCTCCGGCGAGATACCATCCCGGGACCGTCTAGTTGTAATTCAACTATTGTCTTCCTTAGGCTTAGGGTGTCACTATTGTCCCTAACGTCGCCAGTTTGCTCCTAATGTCATAAACCCATGAACTGACATTGTGTGAGACCGGCCAGGAGGGGTCTTGGGTTCCCTGCTCGTGTGCCTTGAAGACCTAAAAAGTTTATGATGGGCCTCTCAAAAAATACGAATGTAGAACAGATGCCGGGCTCGACCCTTGGTTTTCTCTTTTTATTTTCTTGTTTTTTAATGCCCACTGGGGGACTTGTAAAGAGAGGGCAGTTGTTTACAGGGAGCGGAGGTGGACAGTTGAAAAGGGAGTTACAGGAGGGTAGCTAGGGAGTGGCGTGTATGGTCAGTGAGCTGGGAGCAAATTAGTGAAAAAGGTTAAGTGTGACGGAGCGGCTAGCTTGGAGGAATAATATAAGGATTGATTACTGCATGAAATTTTAAATTAAGACTGCAATACACGGCGTGTTCTGGAGACCCCGGATTCATGAACCCCGAAGTGTGTTCCACTCCCATATCCGAAGCACCCGTATCCATGAGATGAAGACTCATCTCGAGCAATAGTCGTGGCAACTGTAGGTGAGCGGGCGGCTACAGTACTGTAACCCCCCACGATAGGAAACCTGTATGTTACCAGCATTAGTCCGAGCAGCACCCTCAGCACGACGACGGCCGTGTAGTCGAGTCGCGCCGCTACAGGCGTCAGCAGAGTCAGCACCGAGGCGCTCAGCATGGAGTAGCCGAAGACGCGGTGTCCGCCGATGATCTCTGCCAGACGGCCACCAGGCAGCTCAGTCATCACGTAGCCCCAGAAGAAGCATCCCAGGATAATGTTCTGCTCATACTCATCCCACTGGAAGCGCAGACCGTCGAAACTCTGCTTGCAACAGAAACACGCCAAACGTAAAAGATTGACGAGGGTTCAAGCCTGTCCTCATATTTCGATGTGAAAAAAATAAATACTCTTACAGATTTCGACGAAATTCGGCGCTCAGTCCCTATAAAAATATGTGTTCATTTCGTTCTGATCAGTATGAAAACTGTCGTCTGGCTTGTACAGCCAGGTAGTTCGGAGGCAGCCCGACGTTTAGGACGAAGCAAGAAGCTAGCAGAAGCAGGCGGCAACCTATTCGAAACGTCGGGCTGTCTCCGAAGTACACGGCGTTAGTAGTCTGCATAGCCACTATTGTGAGGCCCTCAGATCCAATGCAGAATGAGCGTGTCTGAGAGCAGGGCGCTGCATGATTAGGGGCGTGTGGTGCACATCTGAAGGAAAGAGACCAGTTGGAAGACCTAAGCTCCTGAGCCAGTTGAATCCAGTTCACATCCTCGCAGCCTATGTTTGTCCATTTTAATATCATCATACAGTATGCGCGTAACGGCTCAGTCGTGTGTTTAATAATCGAAAATATCCCATAAGTATACTTCGGGCCCCAAAACTTGAGTTTCCACTCGACAGCATATCAAATGTTACGGGCTACGTGTCATCTGTTACAGTTACGTTACTTATCTGCAGGCCGACTTCAGTGACCTTATAGAATCCGGGCAGTCCCACCAGTACCATTAAATAACGTAAGGTTCAGACGGTCGGGGTCAAGCGTACAAAACAGTTTCGCGAACCACATTTTGTTGGCCTCTGAGGACGTGCGCAGTTGTTGACGGCTGCGCAGAAGGGCAGTCTTTCAGTTCTGGTAGCGCGACTGCTGTCACATCAATCAAACGGGGGGGGGGGACAGCAGCCAGGAACCTTGTGACGTCAAATTTTTATTGGAACGCCAATTATTTCGATTGTTCCACAGACCATAGACCAAAGCTTGTGTAGATCCCACCATTTTGATGCCATACACGAGATATCTCGCTCAGGGACACCTGTCTTTCTGGTCTGTATTTAATAGATCTCTCAGCAGTTAATGTCACTCAGTGATGTAACGCCACAGTCTAGATATTCCCTGATTTTGGAGAACACTACATCTCACCAACGTCTCCACAAAACCCTGTCCTGTTGAGGTAGGGTTTAGAAAATACCGTAACTTTGAAGCCCATTTTAATAATATTCTCACTTCTGCACCTAAATCTCTCAAGAGTTTCTCGCCCAGTATTCTGCATGCATATGGCGGATATGCCCCCATTGCCACCACAGCACCCAGACTGGCCTCCTGTCCAGTGGACAGACTGCCGATCTCTCAGCCTGTCAATCCGGTCCGTACACTGTGTGCCAAAACAGAGCCGAATGCACTCGTTTCGGCCTGTCGCTGGCTTCTGCCCACCAAATTTTGTACCGCATGGTGTTATCTGCGGATGCCAGGCACTCTGATATGTGTGAGAAGCTAGTTAGCGATTCGGTCGGTCAGCCAGTGATTTCCCCAGTAAATGTCGGCTCACTGCTTTGCAGCGTCGACGTTTCTCGTCACCATGAGACAGTGGCGGAGGTCGTCACAACTTCATTAGAAAGTTACCGAACTCTATTTTCAATATGGAACAGGAGCAAAAATCACCGCAGCGGGTAACTGGTCGGATAAAGAGGATTTTTGGTTATTTAAGGTGCGACGTCTCCTCAGTAGAGCACAGAACTGGCAGACGTCACAGCCTGCTTGCGCGGCCATCATGATAGGACGAGCCACAGCATTTCAACTGATATGTTGATGTAAACGTGTACGTAAACACACAGCAGCTTCATTTAACAACACTGTCTATACAGCGTCAAGTGATGAGATGATTTATAACTGGAAGTGATTTGATCCTTGAATTGCCTGAAGCTTCAGTCAGGATAGTCGGAGTTGCGACCGAGACTCGAACATAGAAACTCTCGACTACAAGAACCTGCTCGGTTTAGTGCCTCACGCACTAAACGTAGTGATATCTGATATCGGACTTTATTGATCGAGCTACGTTTTAGTTCATATTGATTGACTGCAGCCCATACAAGGCTCTATCTGAATGTACACAAAACCCCTTAGAGCAGTCACAGTGGTCAGCTCTCTCGCTAACGCTTCGAAGCCTGGAGTTTATAAAAGTTCAGTCCGTACCTCACAGGAAACACCGTCTCCGCTACAGAGCCCAACCGGATAATGCTGTTTATACGGAACACATAAATACACAGTGTGTGGGCAAAATGCAGTTTTCGTACGTTAATGTGTGCTGTTCATGTAGTTACCACTGTGATTTGAACATGGAACACTTTTTCAATGTGATGTTTATTTAATGAACTAAGAAATGTTATTTGTGCCTTTTGCGTTGTTAATTAGCTCTGTAAACAAAAGGTTGGGATGTGCTGTGAGCATACTGCGTGTACTCGAAGGTGGAGTACAACCCTTAACCCTCGTTGTGGCATAAACAATATTTTCGTTTACATAATTCAACCTGTTACACGTACTAAACATAAAATGCCTGTATTTCTGTTCAGTTCCATGAGAACGAGAAGTATCCTTTTATTTTCCCCTGAAGATGCGACCTCCGTGCGAATCGCAGCAACTGCCAATTAAATCTCGTTTGTTGACCCAACCTTGAGTGATGTTCACATGTCTGTACATTCACGGCTGCGCAGACACAAGGCCAATGTTGATCCGTGGGATTTACTTACGCGGCCTACCGAGTGCACAAGGATGTAAATGTTTGTTCAGCGTAACTCTGCGTTGTCAGAAGCACCTGAACTTGCCCTGCAAAGCGGCTCTTTAACTTAGTTCTCACTTATTTTAGTTACGGTCCATTTCAGGACGCCGAGAGTAGCCCAGACTGTACGGCCGCTAATGACAGAAAGGCTGGGGTATAACGAATTTGACTGGATATGGAGGAAGGCGGTCATGGTCTAGTTTCACGTTTTACGTGGAGGAACTTAAGAAAACCATGGTAGCCAATCTTGTGTCCCAGATGTGAATCCGGGGCGTCTCGAGTGCGACGTTCGCATGTTTAAATCTAACAGGGTGAGATGGGCTGGGCATGTAGTACGGGTAGAAGCGAGAAATGCGGACGGAATTATTGTTGCAGTATCTGGCGTGAACAGACCTGAGTGAAGGCAGTGACGTCTCTGCATTCAAGAACCAGGCCACAGTGACGCGTGGGAGAGTGTATATGCGGCAGCACGAACTCATAGCTGGAGATGAGTGGTCAGTTTAACGCCCCGTCCGCGTTACCTCCGGTACGCCCAGGGCCCCGGAATTGGTCTGAAAGCGGCGGAGAAAAGAAATTCTTTTCCTCTGCCGGGAATGAAAGGCCGATGCTCCGCTACTGCAGCCCTTCCCCCTACTGTCTGTACTGACTGAACCACGGCAGCGCTTACGGGGCACATATGGGGGGATCTGCTAATTGACATTTGAAGGTCTGGCACGCGGAAGAGACCAGCAGATGAGGACCGGGCCTCGCCCTTGCGACACTTGTTAGCAGAAATGTAACAAGTGGTCTAAACGCAAGGACAACACGGGACGTGTTCTGACTGGGCCTGCCTCATTTGCATCCCGACAAGTGCTGGAGTAGCATACTGAAGTCTGGGGAGACTGCGTGTTGGGCAATACTTCTAGGGAGATCTATGCAGAAATGTGCACTACGGACGCTTTAGAATGCAAGACTGGGGAGAACCGGCAGAGAATATGAATATAAATTATAAAAGGGAAATTGGAGAGGACGGTAAGAACGGAGGAAAGTGAGGTAGAAAGAAATTTAGATGATCAGTAATTAGCAAAGGCAGCAACGGGAAATGCTGAGTTCTGTATTGTGAGAGTGGTGCCTTCAGCAGGATGCCGGAGCGTGGGACCGGGGAGTCGAACTCCGGCACCCCAAATTGTAAATTATAACGGACATGATAAATATTAATTCATTAAGACGACCAGGGGATCTGGGTTCAATTCCTTGCTGGGGCAAGAGATATCCAGACCATCAGTGGGGCCTGTCCAGTGGCTCTTTCCCAGGAGGCAAAGCGTCCGGGTCGTCATCTTCACGGCGCCGCGCTTAAGCATGGCAACAGCTGTACCCCTACCTTACCAATGAGAATACAGCATTAAGAGGACACAGAGGGGGCATGCGGTAGCTACGCTACACGCCGGAAGGTCGCGGGCTCGGTTCACGGTCAGGTCACTGGATTTTTCGATTGACATAATCCTTTCAGCCACACTGTGGCCCCGGGATCGACTCAGCCTCTAACATAAATGAGTACCAAGAAACTTCGTGGGGGTAAAGGGAGGCCGGCGCGTGAGGCTGACAACCTCACAGCAACCTGCGAGCCGATTGTCTAGAGAAAATGTGGAAGCCTCGACGTCTCAAACCCATGGGCCCCCACGGCCTGTTACAGGGATAGCTTTACCTTTTTATTGGACACAGAGGCGTAAGTCCGCAGTAATGCGATACAGCACTGGCATAAGGAAATGGAAATTTTAAATGAGCTACTGTTGCAGGTACTAACATCAAAACGGTTCGCCCTCGAGGTGTGGGGCTCCTTATCGAAAACAGACAAATTCGCCAAAAACTTTGTTAAAGATTCATTTGGAATATTGCCTCCTCCACCGGCGGCGCCAATTCCAACGCCATCAAATTATACCTTCATTTTAGGGGAAAGACGACCCCCATGTTTAATACAGCCCCAGGAGTCTGAGGACCACAGCATGGAGAGATATAGGAAAGAGAATTCTGAGGCTGCTACAGGCACTGAGTTACCTAACCTGTGAAAGTTAATGACAAATTAAGTTTTGTGCATTACACAATAGTTACGTGAGTCATGCAGCCACCTAAATCACCTGACCTCGGGCAGTTGTGTGGGCTTGTCGGAGAGCAGGGTGGCGTTGCCGGGGTCCGAGCACTCCGTCGCGGTGGCGCTGGTGTGCGAGATATCGGTCTTGTTGCTCGGAATCACCATGGCGACTATGGCGATCGTGAGGTTCACTCGCAGCATGTAGTTGAACATGAAGCCGAGGATGACCATGATGTTGAGCACTTGTCGGCAGCTCAGTCGGTCTGTAACACATACTGCTTGATTGGCGGACTGAATTGGTGACATACTGAGTGACTGACTGAATGGTTGGCTGTATGGCTGTTTGACTACCAGTTAGCCGAATGACTGACCACCGGCTGATCGAAAGGCTGTTAGACTGACTTAATGGCTGATTAACCGTCTGACTGCCGGGCTGACTGTTGACTTAAAAGCTGGATGACGAGCTGAGTGGCCGGCTGGCTGACTGATTGGCTGCTTTTCCCAGCCATTTAATCTTGTCAACAGATGGCACAGCGGCCTCACACGCGTCCCATTAGCAGTTGTAGTGCTTGAGTGCAGCATACCGAACTGACCTCATTTGCACTGTCTGCACTCTCAGTTCCCCGCTTGCACCGTGTTTCTGACATTCATCTTGACTCTCTCTTCTCCCTACCTTACTTAACGATACTTTATCAACTACACAGACCATACAGCAAAAAGTTATTTGTGACGAACTGCAAGACCGTGAAAGACAGCGGCTGTGGCCTACTTGAAGCCCCTATCCCAGAATCCTGGTGGAGATAAGAGACAGAAACGAAAGCCTGGGTCACGATAGGGTCGAGATTTGAACCGAATCTCCCGGATGTGACGAAATAAGACGACGCGCGCAGACTCACAAGAAACTTCAGTTTTCATCCATAAACAGATCGTGAGGTCCTGAGACTTGTCGTGACCTCAGTCTTCTGTCCCAAGGTCAGCAATACAGGACCAAACAGGGCCCGACCTGACGAGAGCCGGGTTCCATGCAGCAGTTTCGAACTCAAGACTACAGTCTTCTGGGATGTCACTCCGTATAGTCCGGTAGATATGTAACGCATACTATAAAATTTAAGAGAAACATACTGCCTCCATCTTCAGGGTAGAAGAAATAATCTCAATAAGTAGCCCCATCGAGCACCGAGAATTCAGAAGCTGACATGCGCGCCTATGGTCAAGAACAGGTTCATTACCGTATTCACAAAAGACCGACTTTGGTCCGTATCCTGAGCCACTTGAATCCAGCCCAAACTCTGACGCCGATTCTAATACTGACCTCAATTTTGTGTAGGTCCTGTATTTCTAAACTCATTTGGTCACCCTAATAATGTTTCGGGAAGAGCACAGAGTATGACCGAGTAAGTTAGCATAGCGGTACAACACTAGATTCGTGCTCGGGAGGTGCTTGGTTCGAATTTGGCCGGGGCGCCGGCTACTCTGAGACTTTGTTTACCCAGGCAGATACCGGAATGCTTCCTAGATGAGACCATGAGATGCTATGCAGTCTCATCTGCCGACGGGGCCCCGAAACACCCCCCTCCAAATTCGAGTATACAGTAGAAACCTCCATCCTCCTGTCACTTCCTCTCTCTTCGATCCAAATATCCGCGCCAGCACCCTCTTCACAAACGCTTTGGAAGTGCCTGAGACCAGCATTCATACATCCGTGCCCTTTAAATTTCAAACCAGCACGCTTACCTTCCGTGCGGAAAGCCCTGCCGGCACTTCGCGGGAGCTACGAACTCTGCCCGAGGTATGCCACTTGTGACGCTTTAGCAATTCTGGCCCTAGGCTTGAATCTCCCGAGCGATGACTCCTGAAGCTGTCTTATGAATAGGGAGGGGGCGGGGACAAGCAAGGCCGTACAACATAAATTTGATGGAAATCGATCCACCTGTTGCTAAGTTATGACTTCTGTTCATTTATATCGCAAACCGTGAGACTCGCGGAAAAGTGCATCGGACACAAAATGTATGCTGCGTTTCTGTCTAAAGATTTTGTCACAAACAGGGTTCGCTCCGGTATCATGGAGTCACGCTCGAGATATTGATACAGCGGCTGTACGTTCCTCTGAAACGTCTACCTGACTACACGGCGTCACATTCCACGAGACAGTACTCTCCACAGTCACCGAGTCGAGTCAAGTCTTATGTTACGACCGTCGGTCAGTCGGCCAGTCTATCTTGGAATAAAGCATCCATCTGGAGCTTATAACCAGATTTGTATTACTACCAGACAGTTGCTGGTTTGCTGATGTGGGGCGCTCTCTCTGACGAAAGGACGAGTCTGTCGTTTACAATTGCTGCTGGACCTCGCCAGCGCAGTGATTCTCGGGCCCGAGTCCCGTGGGATTCGAGACTTCTCTTTTCATCGCCTCCTACAACTCGCAGGGCTACATTGGAGGTACATGAACCCGCCACCACACGGGGACAACATTCACTGCTTTGAGCATTTCAAATATAAATATTTAGTTCGTACCTGACAGGAAACATATAGCACCTCCACTACAAAGCCCAAGCGGTTAGTGCAGTTTAGGGAAACAGTCGCTGTTTATTTGTGCCAACCACACGGAACACACAGATACCGTACACTGTGTAGTCATAACGCAGAAGTTTTCTATGTTAAAGCAGGTGCAGGTGGTACATGAAGTCACCATTGGACTTTCAATGGTTAAAGCATGAAACCAGAACGAGATAATTTACCCATTCCTGAAAGCGGGACCCCCCATTCGCGAGCGCAGTGAAGTGACCCCTTCAGGGTCCGTGCCCTGTGTTACACAACTTCCCGCCTTGTGACACGAGAAAGTGCATTGTAACTTGGTCTGTGTGGCTGAGCATGCACAGATACCAGAGCAAATCTGTTGTTGAAGATTACAGTCTTCTGAGATGTGTCGCCGTATAGTCTGGTAGACGTTTACTACGATCTTTAGTGTAGGCTCCTCTGTTCCGTTTCGAAGACTGAGGCAGCAAGTTCCCCTAGCATGGTAGTAAGCATCTTCCAAACAACACGGCGTCACGTCCCACAACTATTCACCTCAAGTCTCACTTATCTGTGTGTAACTAACATTGAAGATAGAGGCATATATTTCTCCGAAATAATGGTGCCCACCTACCAGGCTAAGCGGTGTCATAACCCAGGTGACTACAATATGAATTTCACCGGCGTGGAAACCTCAGTGTGTTTTCAGTCATAATTTAAAAAGCGTTTCTTGTGTTTCCATGCGTGCTACCTATCCACAATGTCGTCTTCTTACCTGTCACGAAATTGTGTGCCATGACTGCGAAGTTATTTGCAGGTTTGCGCAGTGCTATAGCCTAGCGTCCGTCACCCGCGACTTTTCCGCACTCAAGAAACAACTGACTACGCGCTGACAGTGTGCTCCAATTTGTACCCAACAGCGGTTACAATCCTTTGCAAGCAGTCCACCCATGGCTCGCAGTACGGGGCTAACTGGGAGGAGGGAGTACGTGTCTGTCACACGTAGTGGGTTGGCGCAGCGGTATCATTGCTGGACTAGGGTTCGATGTTTCTGAGGTTGTCAGTGACATGTGGCAACGTGACGAAGTGTGTACACGTATAGAAATTGTCTCTTAGAAAAATAACTTTAAAAAGGTATTTACTGCAGAAGAAACAAAAAAAGGTCAGCGGGTACAGATAACCGTTAACTGCACGTCAAGCTTGTGGTTGCTTAGAAACATGCATCCAAAGTTGAGCCCGGGCTCATGGCCTTCACCGAGTGGGCTGATGTAGCGGTAACGCTATTCAGAATACACTCGGTTCGAATCTCGGCCGGGGACACCCGCTATCCCAACTGAGATTCTTAGTGGTCTTCCTCAGTGCCTCCGGGCAAATTCCGGGATCATGCCACGAGCGCTTCCCAGGGGGGCTGTTGAAGTGGTCACTAGAGGGCCAGCCAGAGAGCTCGGTGTGGAGGGTGTGGACGTCCAACAGTCGACATAAATGTGATGAAATCAAGGACAGTGCAATAGACGGGGCATGTAGCATACATGGCTAGATATAATAAATGTTTGTAAAATTTTAGTCTGAAAACCTGAAGGAAAGGGGCCATTTGAGAAATCTACATGTAGCAGGGAGATAACATTAAAACGGTTAAGAAAGAAGCAGTGTGTGAGGGTGCGAACTGGATTCATCTGGCTATGATAGGGTCCAGTGGCGAGATCTTGAGAACGGGATAATGAACCTTCGGGTTCCATAAGATGCAGGAAAGCTCTCGAGTAGCTGAGATACTATCAGCTTCTGAACAGGGACCAAGTAAGATCGCGATAGGGTGTTTGAAGGATGTGTGTGAGTACATCTTCCCACGAACTGCCTGACTGTTTGACCGTCTCCACAGAGCAGACTCCTCCCTGCGTCACCCGTCTCGCCAAGATATTCCCTGCTGCTTATGGAACCCGAAGGTTCACTGCCGTGCCATACGAACTCAGTCCACACGTTCACACATCATTTCTGTAGATTTATTTTAATAGTATCCACCCATCTATGCCAGGATCTACCAAATGATCTCCTTCCTTCAGATTTTTTGACAGAAAGTTTCTCTATGCATATTTCATATCCTGTACACATGCCATCTTGCCCCGTTCTTGCAGTAGACCCACAGTTTATTCAGGTCAAGACAGAAATGGGAACACGAAATTCGGCGCGGTCTGCAGATTAAAGGCTACAACTTGAAGTACTTGATTTTTTTACTGGTAATAATAAGTTCCGGGAAGAACTGACGCACTCTTCCAAAGACTGCTTTGATCTACGCATCATACATTCTGCAGTGAATGTTTGAAGTCCTTCTAAGTGGTATTTAAACAGCCAGTCCGTACTTCACAGGAAACACTACGTCACCGCTACAAAGCCCAACCGGTTAATTCTGTTTAGGGAAACAGTCGCTGTATATTGTGAGAACCATACGGAACACGCAGATACACTCTGTGGGCAGAACGCAGTTTTAGCGTGTTAAAGCAGGTGGTACATATCGTAACCATTGTGCTGTGAAGGGTTATGTAATTCTATACAGCGCCGACTGGTGGGATGGTCAACGTATAATGAATTAGGAAGGACGTGGATGGAGACCGTCGTGGCCTAATTTGAGGTACTATCCCAGCATTTGGCCGGAGAGCCCAAGAGAAGTCAACACGGCTGGTCTCCAGGCCGAGTATCGAACCCACGAACTCCCGAATGCGGCGACCCAGGAGAGGTAGCCAATCGACCCATATGTTCGGTGCAGTTTCATGCCCATTTCCAGTTTGCCTCATGGCGTACTACATGTCCCGCCCACCCGCTCCTTGTCTGTCGTCCTCTACACGGTCAGTTCAGAAATAGACTGTTGTGGGTTCGTTGCCAGAAGATCACGGTGACACCAAGCCGACATTTCGCGGACATTCACTCGAGTCATGTCCACTTAGCCCTGGACCTGTGAGACCCATCCATATGATACTCAGTAAGTGGACTCGTACCTCACAGAAAATACAACGCGTGTCCATTACAGAGATCACTCATTTAGGGACACAACCGCTGTTTATCGTGAGAACACTGTGTGGGCGAAATGTTGAGTTACTGGACGGCATTCATTGTTGTTGCTGGTTTGAGGTGATCGGCAGAGTGCAATATGTCGGCACGCGCATTCCTAGTTCGTAGGAATTCGGTGTGTCGGTACCATTATGCTTGGTCTGCATTCATCCCCTCATCTAATGCTTAGCATTCTTGGTTTGTTGTCTGGGATCCACTGGTCGAAGCTTGGTCAAGATACCGATTTATCTGACCCAAGCTTTGCGTGGTTAGGCCTATTTCATCCCCCCCCCGGTAAATTCTGGTATATTATCACAGAGTAGGCCACGACCGCTTTTTTCCCCATCATTTTCACAGTGGACGCAGTATATTCATCTTCACATTCAATCTCATGTAAAATCATTACATAAACAAAAACTGACTGTCATCATCCCGAGAAACGTAATAACAAACTCAGTTCCTTAACGGTTACGGTACTAATATTACGAGTAATTTCTTAACAAACGAGAACGTCTGTTGCGCAGTACTCATTTTTTTCCCTCTATTGCGCAGGTAGGAGGTCATCATAAAATAATAGGACTGTATGGGGCTATAACTTAGTTTAGTAAGCGACCTGATAAACTGTTTGCTTATTGTGCAGTTGAAGTATTATCCGCATTCGGTAGCCTCCTGTGCACATGTTTGGTATGTGACACGGCTGACAGAAGCGACCGGTTTCTAGAGCGAAGAGCCTGTTGCAAGCCGAGGTTGCCTGACGGTGCTGCGTCCGCAAAACACGGGCTCATTCTGACGCTAGTAGTCGCTTAGCTAATCAAGGAACTCCCCCTGTCTTATAGAACCCGAAGGTTCGTTACCGCGTTCACAAGAGTCTGCCGCTGAACCTTATCTTGAGCCTGACGAATAAAGGCATAATGTCACATCCTGTTTCTTTAAGATCCGTTTTAGTATTATCCTCCCATCTACATGCACGTCCTCTAAGTGGGGGCTCCCGTCAGGCTTTGAAACTAACACTCTATATCAATTTGTCATTTGCCTACTCCATGCTCCGCCCTACTCATCTTCCTTGATTTGATCTCGGGTAAAAGTAAAGGTAGTATCTGCTTCTGTGCTTAATTAATTAAGCTCCACGCCATGAAGGTGTATGGGAGTGGAGATATAGCTCGACCGTTCTTGAGCTCGGCATTAGCTGGATATGAGTTGTCAACCTTACGCTCCTGCCAATATACCCCCAGGGAGAGAGCCCCCTCTACCCATTGGACACGAGGGTGAGTGGGCCTCAGAGGCAGTTTTGACATTATGGAGAAGAGAGAAATCTTTCCTCTGCCAGCAATCGGACCCCGGCCGTCCGGCCCGTCGCTATACCGATCTTGGGGCGAGTGTAAATTACGAAATTCTTCATTGTACAGTTTTCCCCACCCTCCTGTCACACCTCTTCTCTTAAGTCCACATATCCCCCCCGTACACCCTCAGCCTGTGTTCTTCCCTTGCGTTGAGAGACCCGATTTCTCGCCCCACACAACCCGTCACTCTCAATTCAGGCACCTGGTTTTCTTTCTGCCTTGCTGCCGTGTCAGTTCCACAACTGTGCAACCTGCAGATTTGTTGGACATGTTCACATGGAGTCGCAAACGGCGAGCAGAATTCTTACGGCAGCTGGAACAGAACTGCTTCAAAATGGCGGCACCAATTCCGTCTGTAGTGGTTGGCAGTGACAAGTGACATTATGACGGGGAGAGTGGAAATTGTGCTCAGAAACAACATTACAATTATGTTTAGAAGTGACTCAGAGAACTTGCAAGTCCACGCGTGCCGAATTTCATAGAGAAACGCATCTCATTCGATATAATTAACATCGCGAAGACAGCGAGCTGGTTGGCGCAGCGGTACCGCTTTTTACTCTCCATAGGGATATGGAAGGAAGCGGTCGGAGCTATGCCGGTGACTGTACAGTACCGCCTTCTGGGATGTGAGGCCGTGTAGTCTGTCTGACTGTTCCTGCGAAAAGTCTCCATCTGCAGGACCGAGAAGTAATATTTCTTGCTTGGCTCAGCCTTCTGTCTTGACAGTGTTCCTCCGAAACGTCGGCGAGCTGTCAGGACTTACCGGTGCAGGGACTTAGCCTTGGTTCCGGCCGACACTTTAACCGAATGTTGCGCTCAGACATCGGCACTAGCGAAACGAACGAGACACGTCAGGCGCCGTGAAATAAGGTCACAAGCGGCGAGATATATCACCAAGGTGACATCTGTAGGCCTCGCTGTCGACCAACGATGCGGAGCAGTGCAGTTTGCCTACCTCTCACGTGTCCCCCGACGAGGGAATGTAGATCAAGGTGTGTGTGTGTAAGTATTAGGCGAAATCGTGTGATTCGGGGGGTCTAGGTACGGGGTGTCCAAACGTGTTCTCTCTTCTGATGTTACAAATCAACTCTAGCTCTTTCAACGTTCTTCTTTAATAGTATTGTACTAGTAATGCCCGTTGAAAAGTCGACGGAAAGTCTCTTCATTTGTTATACAGGACGAGTACTCTATTCAGCAATGTGACCGCGACATTTTAGCGCATTCACAGGTTTACTCTGTCGGGGAGAATAATGTAGCATGTAGACAAGCAACAGCTGTGTAAACAGGCGACAGTATTTGTCAAATAATAGTACCAAAAATCAAAATTACTATAAACATTTACCCTCCATCCTACAGAGCAGTGTTTCTCAACCGCCAGTCCGCAGGAAATTTTTTCCGTGCAAAAAACTTTTACCACACCCCATCTACCGTGGGGACGAGAGTGCGTTATCAGCATGCTCCCGGTATTGGTACGCCGACGAGAAATCCTGACGTACTTACAGAAAACTTCTCTCCGTAAGGTTGTCTACACGAAGTACGACGTGCCCTGGCCCGTAGAGTGGACTTTCTCAAAGCAGTTCGGAGAACGTGATTCCGTTCAGGGCCACTGCCTTCTCGCGCAGGCTGTGTGCGCGTACAACACATGTGCAGCAGAAATGGCATACTCATTAAAGAATTTAGTGTACTATATCTACACCCATACAATTTTAACGGTCCGAGATATTACACCGGTCTCCAGTACAGTTTGTGTTGTGAAAAAGTGGTACAGGGGCCGATAAATCTAGGCCCGTCCGCCAACGAAATTCATGGAAGGCTTGAACGTAATGCTGTAAGCAAATCCTCTGGTTGCAGGTGCCCCCTTGAACATAAACTTGGCGGCTTTCATGGGCTTATTGGCTGCAAACAGTGTTGTTATTCCTCGGTTAGGAATCAGAATTATGGCATTGATAAGATATATAGTTTATAGTGCTGCAATTGCTCTGACCTGTTGCAATATAAGCAGATAAGCTCTGTTAGTCTCCTTACGAGTAGATCTGGCCACGTGACGACTGATGGCAGTAATTGCGAATATGTAGCGGTGACCTTAACACGTATGAAACCAAAATCTCTTCTACCTTGAAGGAGGTGTCACAGTGTCACATCCTAGAACACCTCAAAAGGCAATGAACATCGAGGCGAAGCCGTGGGGGCTCGAATGTTACAGGAGTAGGCGAAAAGCGAAAATTGCGGGAGAAGTAAAAAGGTTCCCAGGCTCCGCCCGTTCGTCCTTCTGATAAGGGCAGTGTGGTGGAGTGAGGAAGTTAGGATGCTTAGAGCCAGAGGCCGCGGGGTTCTGATTTTGTCAGTTAGTGTCGAATTGTCTAGTTCGTGAAGATAGTCTGGCAGTGGATACAGCTGCGTGGTTTGAGTCAAGCGAATTGAAGTCGGGAGGGCTGCACGCGTAGCACACAGTAGCAACTGGAAACTTGACCGCCTCAGCATTTGCACTTCCTGGCTGGGAAAAAATCATTCCTTCAAAGAGTAGACCGGCTCAGGGGCTCACCCAGCATGTGAATGTGGGGTGCGAGGGGATAACCGTACCTTTCCTCTATAACCCAAGGCAGCCCCAAAATGAGCTAGAGGCTATGTGAAACTGCAATGACTGTACCGGGGGGGGGGGCAAATTGCGTAACTGCGCGGTGTCACTGTTCCAACGCCCACGCACGAACCGCGACTCCATCATTACCCGTAGGCGCCTCACAGAGAAGCAGAAAGGTGAAGCGGTGCCAGACGTATGCTCACTTGTACTTAATGTGGTCTGTTACGGACAGGCGACATTGAAATTGAGGCGAGAAACCGCACAAAAAGGGCGAGGGCCAAGCTGAGCGCTAGTGGCGCCACAGGCCGGCGTATTCATAGCTCGAAACTGAAATGAATATTCGCTTGTGATCATCAAACTGCCCTTCAATCAAGATGTAATTATATCCAGACTCCTGCCTCCTCATTCCTTGCTTCGCTTTTGCTGCGTTTCTCTTTGTTTGTACGTCTTTCCCCTGTAATTGCGGTGGTGTAAACCCTCATCCAAGGAGTCCTACCTCTCATAACGCAGCACAGGGAGGCTTGAATGGGCCGTAACGAGCCGTCGTGAGATTATAACAGCATTGCTTTATCCAGCAGCAAGTGCTGCCACGTGCCGGCAGATAAAGCAAACAGCGTCCGTCGGACTGCGTAACGCTTTAATGTGCCCGCCGAAGCGTAGGTACGCTAGTGCCAAGTTACGTGTACCTCCTCCGCTCCTCCCTCCTTTCCCTGCTACTTCGTCCGTCGATATGAAGGTCAGTTCATAATCTTTTTCCGGTTGCTGGAGTTTCACACCGGCTCCTTGGATCGCCTGAGATACTGCATGTTTCACATGGGAGGCGCTTCTAAAAACCAGTCTTCAGGTGACGTCATTACAGCGAATGCTCCGTGCAGTAATCAGAATAAAAGGCTGGAAAGCTGCAATCCATGTCTCAGCACCCCCCCCCCCCCCGTGCGGCTGTTCCGAACGGCTTTGACGAACACTCAAACTGACCCTGTCTCAAGCCGGTTAAATCCAGTTCGCATCTTCATAACCGGCCATTACTAACACCCCCCCCCCCCAGTACGTTACGGGTGCCCCAAGCAACATCTGCCCCATGAAGCAGAGTTCTTCCGCGAGGACATCAACAAATTCCACGTTTCAGAGCAGTATCTTCTGGGACATGACGCCGTGTAGTCTGGTACACGTTTGGAACACTACTGTCTCAGGGTCAGGCAATAAGACCAGCAAGCACAGTGCTTACTTGCTCGGTTTACTTTTCCATCGTGAAGATGGAGGCATTGTTTGTCCGATATCTTGGCGAAATTCTACCAGACTGCATGGCGCCAGTACTCTAAATAGTTATCGCTGTGAGAGCTGAAATCTCATACATTTATTGTGGTCATGTCATCCCAGTGTCATTAAAGTTCATGATGAAAGTCTGTTGCAAGCCAGCTCAGTCCACTCGACATCTTCATTACGTGCTGCGTTTGTCACGTTCGATTTACCTGCACACACATAGGCACAATATACGTTTTGTTGATCTGTTTCACGACTCGAGTATGGTAAGCCATGTCCACAGGGTCCCCCCCCCATTGTTCAGGCGCAGAAGGGAGGACGTCAAATTGGACGCGATGTCAGGCCCTCACGGCGCGGTCTTCTGAGTTGTGATGCCCTGAAGTTCGTCACCACGACGGTGGAGGTGCGGCCGATAATTTCGTCCGCACTACACGCGGTCACAACCCAGAAGGCCTTACCCTTCATAAAATTATATTTTCTTTCGAAGGCACATTTCTTAAGAAGAATGGCCCTTGTTATCATTGCTTTGTATCCTGCGGAAGAAAGGAAGCCGTTGCTTCTGGCGTGGCGTTGTCCTGCTAACGGACTTAACGGTCCGCACGTCCTGCTGCCAGTCGGAATGGTTACTCCACTTTATATTTGTTCTGCTCAACTCACCTGTTAGGTTCCTGGGGAATCTTCTGTCACTTGATGTAGCCATATTTGTTCACGTTTTCTCAGATTCCTGAAACAGAAAGTCCGTACACATGATAATATTGTCACGTTGCCAGACACGGGTTTTGTATTGGTTACTGGATTTCTTGAACGCTTGTGACTCATACCTTGAAACAATTAAAACGCTTTCACTAATCTACACACTCCACAAATCACTACAACACACTAAGACAGCGCACTGTTATGTCTTCAGCAGTCGTTGCTAGACAACGGCTTCTAACAATGGTTATCTCTCTGCTCACGGCTAACCACCAATTAGGAGTGCCGATTCATGGCTCGGCACGGACCTCATAGAAAACAGTGCTTCGAACAGTTCTTTTACTGTTGCGTGCGTAAGCGTGTTTACCGAACATGCCCAGCAGTGGCTGTCTTTTCTAGCTCCATTATTCCGGCTTTCGGGCGTCATGTCATTTATTTAACTACGCTGTCACTAGCTCATGCCAGAGAGCGTCGAATGGTAGGATGATTAGTGAACAGTGAATTGGCAGGGAAGTGAAAGGACGCGATCGTAGCATAACTTGAGATACTGTCCTGTCATTTGCTTAGAGGAACTGAGGAAAAACACCGTAAATTTCAGACAGATTTGCCTCTCTTGGGGCCAGGATTTGGGCTTGGGTCCACCCAATTACGAAACAGCAGTGGCACGCGCTCTACCGAACCGTTCGGTGTGGCATTAATAGATCCACATTTTCTTGACTTCGGCACTAGTTGGAGGTGAGTGGTCAGCTTAACGCTCTGTTCGCTTTACCCCCGGAGAAAGAGCCCCCGATACCCATTGGATAGGAAGCTAGGTGAGCTCCAGAGCAGATCTGGATGACGTGGAGAAGAGAAAATTCTTGACCCACAGGGACTCCAACTCCGACCCCTCAGACCTCCAGCCCATAGCCAGTTGCTATATCGACTGCGCTAGCCCGGCTTCCGCAACGAATACTGGTGGACACCTACCAGACTACACGGTGTCATAAGCCAGTGCACTACATCTGTTCTTCAGATTTGTCAGGCATGAACAGGAGTTGCATCTGCACTCAACTGCAGAGTCTCTTATCGCTGCACGTCACTGCCGGCTGGTGAAGCTTAGCAACCAGCAGCTGTTTTTGTGATCGGGGACTGTGGACGGAAGTAAAGTTGTCTCTCTGCTTAATTAATTAAACATCGGGCCACGAAGATGGATGGGGGAGTGGAGTTATAGCTCCCCCATTCTTCGCCTCGGAACTAGATGAAGGCGAGTGGTCAGCTTCACGTCTCGTCCGCTTTACCCTCGGAGAAAAAGCCTCCGACACCCATTGCATACGAGGCCGGTTGGACCCCAGATTCGATCTCGACGCTATGGAGCAGAAAAAGCTTATTGTCCCTGCAGGGAGTCGAACCCTGGTCGTCCTGCCTGTAGAGATTATTGAAAGGCAGGAAGGAATGAACATCGGTTGTCCCCTGGCAGACATCACCCCACCACTGCCCCACACTCCTCTGTGAGCTTGGGCTAGTGTAGTGGGTCCGTCTGAAGCCATGGGACCGAGCGAGGGGCCCGGTCTCACTCCACTCCGTGCCTGGGCGTTCGTTACCTTGTTCAGAACAGCCCGCCACTGTTCCCCTTCACCCTTCCTGAGCCACACGAATCCAGTCCACACACTCATACCCCAGGCCTGTGATATCCATGCGTGTCTCTCATTTCTAGTTCGTATCCTGACACTGTCAGTAGCTCAGGCTGCGTAGCGTAGGATGATAGGTGGTAGTTGATAATGAAGTGGAATGGATGCGAAAGGAAGCGCTCGTGGCCTAACTTAAGGTACTGATCCTACATGTCTGTAGGGGGTGAGGAAAACCACGAGAAACTCAGTCCGGATACTTGGTACCCCGGCCAAGATTCGAACCTGTTTTCTTCTAAATCCTTCCGAGTCTTCTCGTCCGTTGAACTAGCTACAAACATTCTGCATACATTTCTCATATCCTTCGCGCGTGCTATATGCCCTTCCTATCCCCCTCTCTGTCACAAAGCGCTGAAAGATTTATTTCCGACGACCGCGACGCCTCACGCCACAGTGACGCATCTGAAGCTCTACAAGGACGCTCTGTAATCAAGTGGCTCGACGCCACACGCATGCGCATGATGTGCTGCACAGTTCGGAAGGTACTTGGTTCAGATCTCGGCTGTGTTTCCATGATCCAGCATCGTGAACAATAATTTGTAACGATTCTGTCGCGTAGGGTTTGAGGTTCTCACAGCGGTCGTTACAGAGAGTTCTGTCTTGTGCAGTCACGAAGCCAGCGTGAAAGCAGAATAGGACAATTACATTAACCTGCTCGTTAGGAGTCGTTCGCGTGTTCTCCTGGGTGGGAGCCAGAAGAGAAAGATCTTACCCCTACCGGGACTCGGACTCCGACCCCTAGGCCGTCCAGCCCGTCGCCAGACCCTACACCGACTCCGCTACCTCGGCTGTATTCACAGAGTCTGGTCTGCTGTTAAGCTTCAGTATGTGAACTTCTGGGTCATGACACCGTGTAGTCTGGTAAACTGTTCATCAGCAGTTTGGAGGAACATACAGCCTGCATCTTCCTCCTACCAGACTACACGGTGTCGTCATCCAGAGATGAGAACACTAATCTTCATTGTCTCCAGAACTTAATGTTCTCTGCCAGGTAGGAACTGTTGTTGGAGAGCTGTACTCAGCAGCCGGGAGCACATCCACGTGCACTCCGCAGGGAGTGCACGTGGATGTTTCTGTGTCGCGCGGCGGGGGGAACTCCGACCTCTGCAGATTTACTGAACGTACGCAGCCCCGTTTGCGAGCCATAGCCCGGCACTGCCTCGTAAGCATGAGTTCGGTTCTCGGCCGCAGACATCGTGCTTTTTCTCAGTCAGGCCATGGGAAAACCAGAGTAGCATTTCCACTGCTTCCTGCTTCAGCAGCTAAATAACTCTCGATGTTGATACACATCAGGAATTGCCTGAGCATAAGAGACAGGATCGAGTGTAGGTTTCTCATGACACGATAAAAGACCATAGCGCATGCGTGGAAACACGACGTTGAATGTGGGCCTATAGCAGGATGAAAGGATATGAAAAGTGAAATTCGAGGTTCTCACGGTGGTCTTTTTTTTTTTAATTCGCTTAGCGGGGGGTGCATTCCAACTGGGCCCACTCGGCACGGCGGCCACTGATTGGCCTATTGTAGCCTGCCCCGGGTGATTATGATAATGGAGAATTTGGTGGAATGAAGATTGGCAGGGGAAGCCTAAGTACTCGGAGAAAACCCGCCTCAGAGCCATTTTGTCCACCACAAATCCCACTTGAACAGACCCGGGATCAAACCCGGGCCGCCGCAGTGGGAAGCCAGCGACTAACCGCTTGAGCTATGGCGCGGCCTTTCTCACGGCGGTTAATATGAAGGCTATTATGTTCCGGAATGTGAGAAAATGGAGGCAGCAGGTTCCTCCGAAACGTTGGTACCAATCTACACGGCAGCAAATCCCGTAATACCTCTATTTTCAATAATAGGTATATTCCAGTCTTTTTCATCCTTCTGTTTTTCTTTTATTTCTTTAATTCTTCGTTTTTCTCTCTTTCTTTCTTCCTTAATTTTTCTTATGTCTGTTTATTTCATTCTTTCGTTTCTTCTTCCCTTCCGTCCATTTTCATTTTCTTTTTATTTTACTCGTCTTTCTTTCTCGCTTTTCCTCTAATGTTTCTTCTATTCTTTCTTCGTAATTTAATCCATTCATTTATGTCTCGTTCTGCGAATATTCTTCACAAGAGAACCTGACGCTCATTTGTCTCGAGTGGTGGTGGGTTCTGTCAGACATGGCGCTAAGGAATGCAGCTCAGGGCGTAAGTCTTCAAGTTGGTACTGCCATTTTAGTGTCACGCGCTTAACAAGGCGTGTTGAGCCTGTCACTGGTATGGATATGCCTGCCAGTTGACTCTCTGGTTCAACACCGCTAACACGAAAGCCTGCCATTGGAAACGATCTTGAGCCAGTTCTATACATACTCTGTAGGCCTATACATTCCTAACTACAAGCACAGCCCATCATAACAAACCCAGTTCGCCGCCTGCTTTTGCCCGTTTCTTCCTTGGCTAACATTTCGACCTTGACGAAGGAAGCGATATGCTTGTTCTAAATGTCTGGCGTTACAACCCAGTCATCCCAAGATGCAACGCAAGAGCAAGGTTCGAATCTCGACCGGGATACCGACTGTCCTCAGCAGAGCCTTCCGTGGCTTTCCTCGGTACCTTTGGGCAAATGTCGGGGTCAGGCCACGACCGCTTGCTTCCAGTTCACGTGTCATCCTATCATCCGACGCGTCGTTGCGTAACCCAGTCGTGCTGTCAGCAACACAGTGAACCGGCGAGCCCTGCCCTCGTCCGATGTGCGAACATAGGGTAAGGGGCAGATGACAGCCGACGAAAGTGTATAACTAAGCTGAGAGCTGCCAGTTCGATTGGCGAATTTAACGACATTTCACCAACCAATTGGAAGTATGTAATTAAAGAAAGAAGCGAGGGCAAAAGAAGTCTTCCCCAAGCTGTTTTCTGTTCAAGGGACACTGTGTTTCCATGGTCACGTGCAATATCTACTGTTGAACAGCCACGGATAGTTCGCTCGAACTGCTGAGAGATGGCGGGCCACGTTTCTTTCACTGGTCTCACACAACAAATAAATATAGACCGGAAGGACCATGGAACGGGGTATTAATATGACGAATGGCTACAGATCTGATAAGCAGTTGCAGGGTTAAATAATCACATATAACCATAAATTGCTCTCATACATACATGTGGGATGTATTGAGCCTATTCACATGCATGCACTCTAGGGATCGGCTGGCTTTATGTTGCGTATGTTACGTTACTCGTATGTTGATATGTTCGGTGGTGCCTACATGCCTAGGTTACGGGATCACATTCAACACGCACTGCGCTGCATAAGTGTGCCTATCGGGCCGCGTGCTTTATCTCCGAAATAAATGAATGGATTTGGACGAAGTGTAATTAGTGCTTACATTTAAACCGGTCAGATGAATTTAGTTCGGTTCGTATCAACTGATATTCCACAAAGTGGCCAAACTTAAATTGTTAAATTTGTAGTCACTGTTTATAGTGCGTATCAGTAGCATATGGTAGGAGTAGCAGACTTCATTAAGAACAGCGCTTCCAAGTTAGGGAATGTTCGCATAGCATAACAATTCAGGCGTGTCCACTTCTTTCTGTTTAGGCATCTCCAACACCATAGGACTTGTGGGCGGAAAAATGTTGGAAATGACATACGTTCTTCATTTCTCTGTGCATCATTTACCCGGAAACGTGTTTCGCTCTGATAAACATTTCACGAGTTACGCTCGAAATGCGCCCGGACACGCCTACGTCTTCATGTGAAGTGTCCGCTGCTGCTGTTATCTGATTTGATCCAGAACTGCGATGGCTACCCGTTTCTGGTGTTTCACAAACATCCGCTCAGTCATGCTCGATACAGACCGTGAATGTTACAGGCGCCTTTTTGCTAGTTTTGACGCGAAAACACAGAAAAAGGAAAGGATTCGCATATGTCATGAAACGATGTACATGTTGACAGAGTGTGACGCTGGCAGTGCGTCGGTACAGTATTCGTTCCGACAGAACTCGGTTCGCCACTGTCACGTTGAAGTGACCGCCAGTATCAACGCGAAATTAGTTCCCGAAAGCACACCTGGACAGCTACTGTTGCGTGTCCCTCTGAAGATATGCTACTGAGTGGCAGGTGATCACTTACCGCCCGGAAGCACGGGAGGGGAAGAATAACAGATCCGATGTCTCACTTCACGTCCGGACCGCAAGACAACAGCCCCACTACTGACTGCCGCCTGTAGGCTCCATCTCTAGCCGGCAGAGCCACCTCCTGGCGGAAATCTGCACGCGACGCGACGCAACGAGACGCGAGACGCGGAGCTGACGCTGGGCACAGTTCCAACATCGCAGCATACCTGACACGCTTGTCGGCTTTTCTCTTTTCCTTTTATCTTCCTGATTACCTTTACTGACACCCGCCCCGCCTTATCTGTTCTTGCGGTCCAGTTTGTTACCGTCAGTATTTGAATAGTGCAGCTTAGAATGATGAATCCAAGGGATTTGGAAGGAACCGGTAACCGAGGTACTATTCCACAACTTGCCTGGCGAGACTAACATGAAAATCCTCAATTAGAACAATGTTCCAGCCGAGATTCGAACCGAGCGTCCCCCGAGTATGAGCCAAAATGGTTACCGCTACGTTAACCTGCTCGGTTCTGTCTCCTCTTTCTTTCTTCTGGTTTTCCTTCCTCATTTATTACATTATTGTTCTGTTTCTTTCTCTGTCCTTCGTCACTGTCTTTGCTCTGCTCCCTGCTCCAGTTCGTGGCACTCACGTCAACGCATGGGGTGTCACCGGCGTTTCGGAGTACCATGCTGCATGCATAGTCAAGTTGCAAGCGTAATTCGAAGAGTTCTCAATTTGCGGACTGCAGAGAGTGACCTGCCCGCAGAGGGCCCTGCTACTCTCTCTCTCTTACCTTGAACATGGAGACAACACGATCTTTCCAGACGTTGGTAGCTGTCCACCAGACCGTACGGCGTCACATCCTAGAAGACAGTATCTTCACGGTCACCGTCTTGATAACCTGGTATGTCGCCCGATGACAGAATAGCCAGTGAAATGATTTGCTCGGGTTCAGTTCGCCATCGCTATGTCTGGGGCAGATTAGCCTCCTATTCAGGTGGCACCGGGCGTAAGACGGTAGCAAAATAAAGCTCCATCTGATACCGAGGTTATGAAGTCCCGTGGTTGCTATATGTATCACCTGTTTCGGCATACTGAAACTCTGCATTCTGCCCACAGAGTGTATCTGTGTGCTCCGTATGTTTCTCACAATAAACAGAGACTGTTTCCCCAACAGCATTAACTGATTGGGCTTTGTAGCGGAGACGTAAAGTGTTTCCTGTGAGGTACGGACTGAATTGCTATATATTCTGCCCACACAGTGTATTTGTGTGTTCCGTATGGTTCTCACAATAAACAGAGACTGTTTCCCCAACAGCATTAACTAGTAAGGAAGTCTTCAGTTAAGAGTCACTTGGCACTTACCGCCGAGCAGTTCGTCTTGACGCCAGGCCCCTTGAGTCTCACGACCAGAGATTAAAGGGTTAAGGATACTTTGAGCGTTACCTCCGGATGGTGTTTAGACGTGAGTAAGAGTTATCTGTGTATCACATTTTGCTGCAAGGCTCACGGACACGGGTGTTGCATGGCCAGCGCCTCGATTGTTATGTTACACGCCTCACATCCGTCTTGGAGGAGTTGCCGTGCTGTGAGGCGAAGCTCAGGCCTGCAGTCTCGAGAGATATTGACTCTTTGCTTTCATACGTATAACAAACACAGTACAGCAGCTCTTTAGAATCTGACAGTTGCTCACTCACTCAGTAATTTCCCCTTATTTAATGGAACCAGAATTTTTATTACCATGTCCACGAGAGCCCGCTACTAATGTCTGTACGCAAGCAAATGAATTCAGTACATACGATCGCACCCAGTTTCTTACGTTCCATTCAGTATCATCCTTCCATCTATGTCTAGGTCTTACAAATAGTCTATTTTGCTTTTCAGACGAAAATGTGCTTAGTAACGAATTCGAGTCTAAGAAAGATGGAGGAAAGTACTAACTTCTTGTATGCAATGTAATATTGTAGTTCACCGACGTTTCGGAGGAATGTATTGATTATTGACTTTGGGGGAGGGTAACATCCAGTCTCCCTCTAGCACTCAGACATTTATGGGGTGGTTCATTTTTTATTCCCCTTCCTCTCATTGTTGCTTGGGCTCTTCGAGAGACTCTGCCTTAGCTAGAGCCAGAGCACTTCAGATTTCGCATAAGTGTACTGCTCCCATCTTCAGGGTCGAAGAGTATGCCAAGAAAGCAACCAGCAAGTAGCAAAAGGTAAGCAGAGCTGTTCCCTTGGCTTACTCTTGCACCCTGAAGACTGCAGCAGTACATTGCTGCGAAATATCGGTGAACTTATATCGGACTACACGGCGTCACAGTCCCCACTATGAAAATACTGCCTCGTGAGTAGGTCAGCTCCTTGCAGCGTCAGCAAATGCTGGGTTTCTGACATATACGGCGCAGGAAGGAAGGCCATGGTTACGAAATTGTGCTTTCGGCATTCGGACGAGAGCATTAACAGAATCTGGGTAACTCTTGGCTTCCGTCGAGACAGCAGACGTTTTCGAAAGAACCACACTGGCCTATTTGTGAATATGCATGCCCGCAATGCAACCAGACCTGTAACAGTTTCTACGTTGTTAGCCCCTTAAGGCACAGCGATATCCATATGTACCAACCGAGCACGCTGGCTTAAGCAGTAACACTTCTGACCTGTAATCGGAAGGTGCCTGGTTTGCATCTCGGCCGGGGCACCGACATAGTACCTCAAATTAGGTCACGACCGCTTCCTTATACACAATTTCGAATTCTTTATCCACTGATGGACCTGCAATTCGACGCTATACAATCTGAGATGTTGATAACGCAGATAAATGAAATATAAGCAAACAAAAATAAATGTAGGCTTAGCCATCACCTCATTTAATATTAAGGAACTCTGAATTTTGCTCACAAGGGTGTAGTATATTTATTGTATGGTTCTCACAATAAATACCAGTTATTTCCCTAAACAACGTTAACAAACTGGTCGTTGTCATCGAAAAGTAGTGTTTTCTTTGAGGTACGAACTGAATTGCTATATATTATTTAGGCGAACTTCAAGAGGTTACGCTGCTGTGTTTCGTAGTGTGAATATAATTAAAATATTATCTTTGGTCGCCAGGGACGCCCAACATTCACAGTCCGAGTAGATTCTACAGGGTTCCGACGATGGTGTATAATACCCAGACTTACTGGGTTTTGATTGAGGTTAGTTCTGTCTAAGAGACCCAACAGAGTACGTGTCTCCCACCCTCACCAGAGAACGTAAACAGATCCAATTTCCGAAACGTTTTGTTTTCTATTTCTAGGATACCGGACGATGGACATAGTCCAAAAACCCAGTAATTCTATGTATTCACAGTCCGACATAGCTCACTAATAAGTGGTGATACATTCAGTTAGTGCCAGTTGACATCAGTGGTGTGAAGCGTGCTCTGGTTCGATCTGTAAGTCTGTGGAGCTGCGTTTGTACTCATACCGGTGTGCCTACGTCAATCCTTGAAGGGTAATAAACAGGGCCAGGATTTTGATGATATGTCATCTTTTTTTCCTTGTATCCTATGCGATGCTCTTAAATATACAAATCTCGTATATGAGTTGTTGGTTACAGAAATGTAAATTTTATAGGTAATCTTTTGTCATTTTTTGACATTTTTAGGTTTAAGGTCATTTTTTTATTTTGGGGGTAATTTTTGGTAAATTTTTGGACTTTTAAAGGTATTTCTTGCCATTTTTGGCCATTTTAGGGAATTTTTCTTCATATGTTTTCTGAAATGTGAATAACATGGAAGCGAAGTGTTCTTTCTTTTCTCCTTTAGGTCATTTTTCTGGATTTTTTCGGCCATTTTATAGGTAAGTTTTTGAATATTTTCAGGTCATCAAAATCCGGGCGCTGTATGTTACATTTTTGGGTCATATTTTAGGTCATTTTCTGGTTTTTTTCGGTCATTTTATAAGCAATTTTTTAAATATTTTCAGGTCATCAAAATCCGGGCCCTGGTAATGAGGCAAGTGAGGACCTCTCTCGCTTGTTGAGGCGCATACAAAGTTGCGTTGAACTGGCTTTGACACCCCAGTATCGGAATGTTTGTATTATAGATAAATGCGCAAACCGCGTCTCTGTGTGTAGAGCAGTGGTCGCTGTCATGTTCATCTTCCTGACAACCTTTTCATCTTCCTTCTTTCCTTTGCTTGCTTGTTTCTTCGTGTGTTTGCTTCTTTTGTTCCTGTGTTTGATTAATCCTTCTATTTGTTTGTCCATCTTTAATTTTCTCTCTAATTTATGCGTTTATTTTATTCCTACTGCAAAGCGTTCTTCCTGGCGAACTTGACTGCAAGTAGTTCTGGTTTGTCGCTACTGCAGACTGCGTAGAAGTTGTAGATTTCTCTACCTTTAGCCTTGAATTCGTTTACCTTGGAAAACACTGAACACAGTCAACTCACAACTATTATATCATGTTCAGGTGTCAGTTCAGCAGCTCTGATTGAGTGAATTCTCATCACAATTTTCATACAACTATTCGGCATAATCAATATCAAGATACAGGGTCGCTCTTGAACAGAAAATTCCCTCCTATAGGTTCAGCAACGTCATCACAGAGGCAGCGACTATTCCACATCCTGATCCGGTTCAATCCAGTTAACTACAAGTGAATAATTCATTCTCATTTTGCTGCAGCTGTTGCCATTGAAAAATTTTAAATTACAATAATTTAAGCGTTGCAATATTTGTAAGAATGTGCATATATGTACGTCTTGGTATGTGTTCAAGAGCATTGTCTTTACCCCATTAAGACAGTCTTGTGAGATTGTCCTATGACAGACTCATATTTATGGGACATTTTCGTAGTTGCAGTTGAACTCATCGCAATGCACTTAGTACTGACAGTTGCCAACGGCCTTCTGTGAAACAAATGGAAATTTCATATGATTGTTAGAGTGAAAATCTCATTAAGCAAGGTATTGGTCGTGCCCTTCAAAATTTAAGGACAATTCTTAATTGGATGTTACGACGGATCCCAATAAAGAATTGTGTATAATAAACACAACAGGATGCACCCAATGGAAAAAAAAATAAGGGCATGGATTCCATGAATGAAAATTTGCCACGTACTGTACCGAGCGCAAATGTTTGACAAAGCAACGTAATAACCCCGACTCTTCACACAGCTGTAGTTTATTCTATGGTGTGATGTTTCATTCTTTTTCTCTTTATGCGATTCGCAACCTTGTACAACGGCAGAGCAGTACTCTTCACCAGTTCTTGTTTACGTTTTGCGATTGGCTGGTTAAAGAGGCGAGGCTAGGGCCAGTTCATAACCTAAACATCTGATTGGCTGGCATCTCGCCAACCCGTCTAAACTGTTTATGCAAACAACAGCGATACTTTTCCAGCGATAATAAACCAGGATGTACGTCATGCACGTGCGAAGGTCATTGTTATCATCGTGCAGCTATCGCCACTTGAATAGAGTGCCATCTACCGGCACAAGATCGAGTGAGTAGCTCGGCAATGCAGGTCTCTGTTTCGTGGACTGCGTTGTATTCTCATGCAAATCGTCAAGAAGGAAAACCAAGGTAGAACTTCGGAACAGGTTTCTGTATTACTTATGATGTCATCATGTTTGTGCATTTGTGTATCCTTTCTCTCTTTCCCCAGTATAACATTTCATTAAGCTGACGTTTTCAAATAAAATCTAATGTGGCTGTCAAGGCGTAACCTACCTTATTATTTTTATCTATCACTAACAGTAAAGGTAATACCGGGTCTGGTCAAGTGGGATTTGTAGTGGACAAAGTGGCGCTGGGGCAGGTTTTCTCCGAGTACTTCGGTTTCCCCTGCCAATCTTCATTCCACCAATGGTTCCACAATCACCCCCACCTATCATCTGGGGCTGGTACAATAGGCCAGAAGTGGCCGCAGTACAAGGGACTTAGTCCCACCCCACTAGCAATAAAAAAAACAGTAAAGGTAGAAGGTCGGGCGAACTTACGAGATGTTAGGAACTCCAGTAACATTTATTAAAAGCTTTTGAAAAAAGAATATGAAACTTTTGTTGATGTCATTTTTGTGTGGAACGTAGCATAATCGGTACACGATACTGGTGTTTAATTTTTATTTCTGTTGAGGACACATCACCAATGCTGAAGTGCAGTCCTCATGATTCAGTCATGTACTTTTCACTGTCAACCGATGTCCCTTAGATTACTTAATTTTATCATTTTTTTTTGCTAGTGGGGTGGGGCTAAGTCCCTTGTACTACGGCCACTTCTGGCCTATTGTACCAGCCCCAGATGATAGGTGAGGGTGATAGTGGAGCAATTGGTGGAATGAAGATTGGCAGGGGGAACCAAAGTACTCTGAGAAAACCTCCCAGCGCCACTTTGTCCACCACAAATCCCACTTGACCAGACCCGGGATCGGACCCGGGCCGCCGTAGTATCATCTCCTTGGTCGACTGAGCCTTAGAATCTAAGGGACCATTTCTTCCAACAGTGTTCCCTATTATTTCTTGTTTTCCGTTCGCTGTCCTAACTACATGTTTAAAAATTACAAACAATCGAAATCTGGATATTCATTCATTCATCAGTAATCTGTCAGACGACAGGTCCACAATCTCTTCCAAAACAGTTCCTCCACTTAATGCGATCTTCTGTTTTTGGAAAGAGACTATCCAGGAAAAGTGATAATGTGGTAGTTTTTCCATTTGCTTTCCACATCGCAGTACAGCAGCCGTTCAAACCACTCTGGTCACGCCTGTTGCTATACGAACTTGAACCATCTCGAGCATCATTTGTTCTGTGCTTCAAGTCGCTACTGATGACGCTGCTTCCGGCAGCGTCTGATGCCTACCCTTTGACCTGTCCAGCAAGGGAGGCCCTGCCAGTAGCTACGCTGCCGCTGGTATAGCTCTCAGGGTCCTTTTAGATAAAGTAATGGAAAGCGACTGTCTTCGCTCGCTCGGAAGCCGGGATCGTGGGTTCGAATCCCACTCAGGGCATGGATGTTTGTGTTCGTTTTTCTTTGTTTGTCTATAGGTAGAGGCCTTGCGACGAGCTGATCACTCGCCCAAGGAGTCCTACCGTATGTGTAAGATCGAGAAAAACCGAAGTGAACGGAGTTCATGGAGGTAGGCCTAGGTCCACTGGGGCTGTAGTGCCAGGGGAAAAAAAATGGAAAGCGAGCGGAAATTATGTCCAAAGATACTGGGAACGAATGAACGAATGACAGATAAAATTCAGAATTATACTATAAGCGTGGTTGGAACTCGGGAAAAATTAATTTATAAACCGGCTGACAAGTACCTGTGGGCCTTTTGGGGACGTACCATCATGTAAATTGTGGCTGGCCAGAATGGCATTGGTAAGACGCAATGTTAAGGATATACACTGATGTAGTCTGTAGTTTGTGAAATGCATGCCATGTTGCCCTCAGGGACGTTCAAGTATTCTCACACCTATACGCCATACATGCTTGGTACCAACTTCTAAATTAAGATTCGTACACTAAATCCCATACTGTTTATTCTGTACTCTGTAAGAATACTGGCAGAGTAGGAAGTCTAAATTATTCTCATTCTATATAAAAACACGGTGATGTTTCCATATCGGTCAAAGTCAATGTGATTGACACGAGTATAACCACGGATCGAATTTAAATGGACTAGGCCTACACCGACATGCATGTTTTTGTCTCCCTCTCTTTTGGAGCACGTTGCTTGCATGATGTAATTTCCGACAGCAAAGTGTTGGATGTTTGCCTTAATGTCATCCATAAATTTAAACACGTTATTAATAGACTCTGATAACATGTCCCTCATCAGAAATATTTAAATACAATTTCTAGACCCTTTTAATAGAAATAATTAATAAAGGAAAATGATAAATATGCACATTAAACGTTAATATTTATACGTTAACATTTGACGTGTTAATAAGCATTGCAGAGACAAATTACATTCCATTACTGTTGGTGGACCTGCTTTCAAACATGGCCAAAATAAGTTGGTACACTTTGAAGGTTATTAGATGGCGGTTACCGTAGAAGCGTGGGAACGGGTCAAAGCCGAATTCTGTAGAAATTAAGCTAGCGTTCTAAACTGTCATTCAGTAATTATATTTATATAAAATGTTGAATAAATGTTTTGTGTTCGTACAGCTGTTAACGAGTGACATGCTCTAGACGCTAAAAACTGTGATGAATCCCTGGCCGGTAAGATCTTGTCTTAGAACGAGGTTGGTTGTACGTGTGTGTTTTATTATGTGAAATATTTCATTCTAGGTTTATAATCTCTCAGCGAGAGGATAACATTGGACAAAAGAATTAGGTGTGCCTGAAATGTGTGTCAAGGTTTCAGAGAAGCATTTTTCAGAAAATACGTCAGCAAACAAACAGCATATATATTTGAAAGTTGGAAGGACAACTAATTTCCTTCTGTTACTCAGTTTGTTTGCGGGCATTGATTTCTCTTGTGTTCATCATGTATGAACTGAACAGAATGTTGTGAATATATATACACAGTCTAAGTTTAAACTATCATTATTTGGTACTGAAAATTATTTTCATATATATTATTTTGCTTTTATGTTCTTTTGCCTTTAGTTCCAGATTACTTCACGAGGTCCAAAGCTGTGATAAAGTCAGAGCCCCTATATTAGTATTTACATACATACATAATTCATAAATTCACTGATCCATTGTCCGAATTGGACCAGATATTGAACTCGTCAAAATAAGACTTGATTGCAGAAGTACAATCGTGTCAACAGCAAACAACCACACACAACCAAAATCACCAAATAACCATAATTTACATTGTCATTCATAAACAGAATTACAAGGAATATAGATATTAAATATTATAAATGCTTAGCAGAAATATATTCATCTATTGAATAAAAAGCATTTGTTGTGAGGAATCTTTTCAGTGTGTGTTTAAAAATCTTCACATTATCACTCATACTTTGTATATTTTGAGGAAGATTATTATAAATCATAATGGATGAATATAACACGCCTCTCTAGATTGTAGATAATCTCACTGATGACACATGTAACTTTCCAAACTGTTTAGTGTTTATATGATGAATATTATTGTCGGTTTGAAAAAAAATTGTGATTTCTAACAACAAACATCAATATAGAATAGATATGTGGGCTAGGAACCGTAAAAATACCCAACCTCTTATAACCTTCTCTACACGAGTTTCCAGGACTCAATCTCAGCATAACCTTAATCGCTCTTTTTTGGGCAACAAATAAACTTTTCATAACTGGAGAAGAACCCTAGAATATAATACTATATTCAAGCTGAGACTGATAATAAGAAAAATAGACCATTTGAAGAGCTTGTTCACTAACAAGGGATTGTAACTTCCTGAGCATAAAACACACTGTATTCAGTTTCTTTAATAATTTTTCAGATTGTTTTTTCCAATTAAGTTGACAATCTAAATACATACCTAAAAAATTAACATTATCAACATCTTTAAGTCTAAAATTATTATATGGAGACTTAGGAGTCACAAATTTAATCAGGTGAGTTTTACTCAAATTAAGTACCAGATTGTTATTTTGAAACCAGCTTGAAACCCTAGTCATAACTCTAATTTAATATTCAAAGAGTTTAGGTCATTTGAGGTAATTAAAATTGTTGTGTCATTTGTGTACAAAATAGTATGTGCTATTCTTAAGAATACCTGGGAAATCATTAATATAAACATTAAACAACATTGGTTCCAGGACAGATCCTTGGGGAACACCAAACCTTACAGATTTCCATTCAGAGATTGTAGTAGTCAGATTACAAGTATGCAGCACAACTCTTTGCATTCTGTTTTTTAAATAAGTCTCCAGCCATTTCAAAATGGGCCCTTTGACTCTATACATCTTCAACTTTTGAGTCAACAGATCATGACTAACACAATCTAAGGCCTTTGTCAGATCACAAAAAATACCTACCACAAACTCCTTATTGTTCCATGCTTTAAGAACAGCATCAGTTATATTAAAGACTGTATTTTGTGTAGAAACATCCTTACAAAAGCCATACTGCTCAGGAGCCAGGATATCATTTCTTATAAAATGCTGTTTAAGCCTGCTAAACACTAATATTTCAAATAATTTAGAGAAACTTGTCAGTAAAGATATTGGTCTATAGTTGGCAATTTCAGTAACACCACCTTTCTTAAAACATGGTATAATATTTGCCAATTTCAGTCGGTCAGGACATATGCCCGAACTTACAGAGAGNACGACCTCCGCCGGGTATTTGAACCCGCGTACCATGAGTCATGAGGTGGGAATGTTACCTCTAGACTACGGAGGCCACTTAAATATAAGTAAGTGGTTTTGCTATCTGTTCACATAATTTAATCATATTATTTGACAACCCATCATATCCACAAGAAGATTTATTTTTTAATGAATTTATCGTGCTTAATACTTGTGCCTCGCCACAGTAATTTGGAATATTTACAATTTCAGAAATCTTATCTGTAGAGTACGCACAAATGATAGAAACGAAATATATGTCTGTGTATGCAGAACTTAATAAATATGTTGCTTGGCAACAACCACAAAGTAAGGAGCGATTTTGCGTCCCAGTTTGAATTTCATTGTTGCCACTGTGCATATGTGTGTTGTTTTCATGATTCCAATCTGACAAGATGCAGTCAGCTGTTTTACAAGAACATTTTGTTGTCTCGTGTGTGATTTTTCTCTTTGATATTTTGAGGTCTCACAGATTAGCTTGTTTATGTGTATGTAAATCAGGCATTGACTGCCTCTGAACAATGTGAAGCCTCAGTACTATGTTAAAGAAATAACAGGAATTTTTTGTTGTGTTGTAAGAGCTGTTATGTAGGTCTGTCATTTGTAGTGAGATGAACTCAGGACAGTTCATAATAATTTAACAGCCAGACATGTTTTGTTTTAATATCTTTCAGTACTTATTTAACTTTTTAGAACTTGACGTGCTAGTATATTTGACTGTTGAGGATTATATTACAAGATATTCATGAATACATTTATTCAGGTAGGCAGTATGCAGAGTATGGAGAGAAGTAGACTGAACTCTTGATGATAACACATATTTCTCCCATCGTTACTAATATATATATATCCAGTGTTGAATATGTCTCTTAAACAAGAACAGCGAGTTTCATCATTTTGAGGGACAACTAACATATGCAGATACTGCTAACAATATTAATAAGAGCTTTCGCGATGGACTGTGTCAGAAATGGCTTCTAGATTATGTATGTGGAAAATAGTTCAAACATTAATGTCTGTTTTCATTAAAGACTTTGACATGATTAGACCAATCAGCAAGAATTAAAAAAAAAAAGATGAAGTAGGCTGTAGAGTTGTGTCTCTACAACTTTTCTGCTAATATCTGTGAAATGTCATTACTAACCCCAAATTTTCACAGAACTCAGCAAAACAATAAACTGAAATGTGGGAACTGAGTTTGAGCTAACCTAACACAAGTTATGATTGTGATGGTTCTATTGTCATGACTCAGATAGCGGAGTCTTTGGATTTGTGATAATGCTATGGTTAGCGTTATAGCCACGTCCTTACACTGAGACAGTGGGCAGAAGTCCCGTGGTTGCTGAGTGTAATAAGGTTAATCAAGCTGCATGTTGTACTTTTCACACGTGATCAGCCGAACGCCGGTGTTTAGTGGGTAGCATGCCTTCATTTTTTGAGATGTTGGGTTCAAATCTAGGCTGAGACACCAGTTGTCCTGGCTCAGATGCTTCATGGCTGCACTTTCGGTTCAGGAGTTTCTGGCTACAACTCTTGAACCAGAGAATAGGTATTGGTAATGAGTTTTCCATGGTTTTCCTCAGTCCCTCCAGGAAGATTTTAGGATATTACCTGAGATTAGGCCATGACCACTTCTGCATCTTTTTCAGTTCACCAATCACTAATTGCTATGTCATTAGCTGTGTAGTTGTAGCTACTGACCATCATTAAAGAAACTATAAAAAGATACATTTGTAAATTCTCGTATCTGAAGGGTGCTATTTTTGGGGTGTGCCATACTACACGTCACATCCCAGTTCATAGTTGCGACTATGAGAATGTCAAGTCTTACACTCATGATTCTGTCTCTGTTTCAGATAAGGGGGTGATGCTTCATACTGCGACAGTTTGCACAGAAGATGGATGCAAGATACGCTCTTCCAGTTTTAATTGGTTTGACTGTGACAGGGATTTCAGCTGCTTATTTGGTGTACTTACTTCTCAGAAGGGTGAGGGCAGTTGTGACAAGTTTGTAACATTACAGTTCTTATGGTTCGGGTCAGTAGCAGTAGTCCAGTACTAAAGATCTCGTAACAGGTTTTATGTTAGCCACTGATCAGTGTTCACTGCTTAGATATTCTTACTGAGTCAGTTAACTTCATCACGATTCATTCATTTAACCAGTTTGCTGATTATTTCTCCTGATTATATATATATATATATATATATAATGCATCAGAGAGATGAAAGCAATGATATTTTGCAGTTTAGGTAACTGTAGGAACACATTATTAAGTATTAATGTGTTTGCATGAACAAAAGTTATGTAGTAGGTCATGAAAGAGTAAGCAGTCTTTTGTTTTAGTCTATCTTGTGTGTTTTGCAAGTACTGATTCTGGTTATGCCACATGTAATGTACTATATATAGGAGACTGTATATGATTGGGTGCTTGTGCATCTTATGGGAGGTGGCATTGAATGCCAACCCCTACATGTCATTTGATGACCTGTAGCACAGGATAGCCATGTGGGAGATAGAGGCAACCAAAAGTACAGAAGCTTACATGAGAAAGGGTGAGACTTCCCAGTGAATTCTGAACAGGGGTTACCTTATTCCTCTTATAAAGGAAACACTCATTTAAGATTACTTTGCGGAACAGTGGATTTCCTTACCAAATTCAGGAAAACTTAAATGGAGGAAAGTTAACATTGAGGCAGTTGACTTGGGATGACTGAAATTAAATATTAAATGAAGGGAGACCTTAAATTGAGGAATATTTAATGCAGGTTCCACTGTATGTCTTTGGTTGTTAACATCACTTTATCAATTGCATAACCTTGCGCAACATTCAGAATGAGAATCTGCCAACACTTCCAGATGTACAAATGGATATCTTCCCGAAATCTAACATGATGATAAACACCCTCCCCAGTTTGGAAATCAGATCCTATTTGCACGGCTTGTACCCAGTCACTTTCTGACTGAGCTATCCTGTAAAGTAGGCTAATGCAGGCACATTAATATTAATGATTGTGGAAAAGAATGCTTATGCTGTGGCTCCTTTCAGGATGAAGATGATTTCAGTGCTTACATGCAGAGGGTTAGAACTTCGCGACCTGCAGTGATTGAAGTCAAAATTCCTAAGGATTGTGTCGGTGTTGTGATCGGTCGTGGCGGAAACTCTGTTAAGGACATTCAAGAGAAAACTGACACAAGAATAATGTTTAAAGATGAATGTAAGCATTTTTGTAGGCATAGGTAGAAAACACATTAAAATTAATGTTACAAAAATAGGATGGTATGGAATGGATTCATCTGGGTCAGGATGCCAGTCAGTGATAGTCCTGATGAACATGGTAACAAACAGGTTCCACAGAAGGAGGAATATTTATTGAGCGACTCAGCTTGTTACAGAAGACTGTAATCTTAAATGTGATCCAGGAAGATTGATGTGCATTCCAAAGAATTATTGCCGCAAGAGCAGGTAGTGCTTTGTGTCAAGTGGTAAAAGATATGTTCCCACCCCAGAAGTTCAAATTGTTGACATTATTAACGGTAGAACATAGAGACGTGTAGAGCAGGATTGCATCTAGAGGCATGATGCTCATACCAGTTTTTATACAAATTCATTGAAAGTTGTTAAGGGAGGCAGATATGTGGGTATTACAATTTGTTGTCTTCTGGAATGTGATGCCATCTTCAGAGCAGAAGGGTGAAGATGGAGGCAGCAGCTTCCCTAAGAACATAAGTACCTCTCTACCAAAGTTTGCTTTTCTTCACTTATGGAAACAAAATATCTTAGTTTGAGCTAAGTGCAGAAACGTAGACTCCACCGTGGAACACAGTTTTACCTCACACTCACAAAATGGATTCCTGAAAATGGTTCATCAGTCAAGTTAATTATAATATGGAACACAGCTCAGGGCTGAGACCCATTTCTTCAGTATTTGAACTCTGGTTATGCTATAATTCTATTGGTTCAATTTTAAAACCAATAGAGGGACATCAAATACCATATAATTAAATATTTATACTATTGCCAGTGTTAAGAATAAGTTAATTAGTATTGTGACGTGTTGCGCTATGCAGGACACTCGTTCACTGCTGAGTGGAGAACTGTCTTAGGCCGCTGATACACTTTAACTTCTGACACCAAATTGTCGCGTGTCTTGGGTTTATAACGCGACAGATAACTTCACGCCTTAGTGCATATAGTGAATTTTATTCCACATTCGCTCTTACAATCACCCAAATTACAGATTCACAGTTACTGCTATCTGCAGTATCACAAATACTGTACTGCAACTAACTGCTGGCTTACTCGGAACTCTCCGCTGGCCAGATTGAGAACTCTGTTGATCCCACACTGGCTCGTAGGCTTGCTCGGAACTCGTAACTAGAGAACTCGAGAACTGACTGTAAATAGTCTTCGCTGCTCCGTATCTAGCCTCGTTCCAGACAACTCAGGAAACAGCCACGTAATAGGCACCATGTTGTCTGGCGCCATGTTGCTAGCAATGCTCTCGGGAGTTGTTTACTGCTTCCTAGCAACCGCGGTATCCCTCGGTGACGTCACCGCTGGCGGGGTGGGCGAAGGAGCGTTGACTTGCCCGTTACCTTAGTAACGACAGCGATCCAATAGCGTTACGTAACTGCTGGCTGGGGGAGGGGTGTCCTGCATAGTGCAACACGTCACAGTATTTTACCATGGATTCTATCCACCAAAGCATTTACAAACTTTATAAAAATAACATTTTATCAACATCTGACATCTCCATCGTCTTGTGTAAGTCAGACAGGAGAGCTCTGCCTTGGCAGAAGGCCCTGGAAGAATGGTCACAGGGTACTGTTTTGTAGAAGCTGTCCAAGTTCTGAAATTCAAGTTTTGAGCTGTAAACCCCCAAATTGGAAGCATAAGCTTAGTGGGTGTCATTTTAATGGGATCATGAGATGGTAAGCTGTAGGTTAAGGTATGACTCCACATTTTTCCCGGATCCATTCTTTGCAGTATTGCAGGCTGCACTGGCTTCAGCTTTCATTCACTTGAAATACAAATCTTTCATCACTAAGCTGATTACTGTATGAATAACACATACAGCATAGAAATAAAGCCAAAATTTACCTTTTTCATATTTAAATATTTGTTGTACTGAAAAATACTTAGATTATAATGGGCCCTATGTTTCATGTCATGTAAGTTTTTTATGTGATGAACCATTCTTGAAAAAATTTGTTGCTCTCAGTTTTTTTTTTCCATGTGTAATTCGTGTTGTTTTCTCCTTCAGTGGGAAACGATCAGTATCGAATTTGTGTCATTCAGGGCAATCGAGAAGGCGCACAGCTTGCAGAGTCCCTTATTCACGACATCATCTTGAACCAGCCTCTGATTGAAAGCCATGAGATGTTTGTGCCACAGGTATATTATGATATAAATTGTTGAAGAAAGCAGTCTTCTCAGATGTGGCACCGTGTAGATGTGGTGTTAATCGACGTTTCGGAGGAACGTATCGCCTCTATCTTCCAACACCAGTCTGCTCGTACCAGTTCTTACAGTCTCTTCGCTTGTGGATTATTTATTGTTCCTTCTACCCTGAAGATGGAGGTGATACATTCCTCCGAAACGTCGGTTAACACCACATCCACACGGTGCCACATCCCAGAAGACTGCTTTCTTTATAGTTACTGTTGTGAAAGCCTGAAATCTTACATTAAATTGTTGTTTACCAGAGGTCCTCAAACTCTTTGATAGCATGGTGGCATAAAAGAAATACATCTAGTTACACACAGTCTGCCAATCAGTGAGAAGTTCAGTTATGCCCAATGTTACTGGTCCCTATCAGGCTGTACAGTGACATCAGGGACCTAAACAGCTTAATAACGTGTCTGTACCTGCAGTGAACCGTAAAATGTTCATGTACGGTACAAAAATTTTTAAAAATGTTTCTCCAGTTGCCACTGCATTTTCTAAAAGCACCTGTATTAAGTCTCACTGATTTACCAAATGGGATGTGGATACAACTGTATGGCCTCTCTTTAGAATAGGTCATGACTTGGCCCACAGTTTGAGAAATAGGTCATGACTTGGCCCACAGTTTGAGAAACATAGCTACATACTAATTTATACAAACGCATGTATCATTTGTAGCATAGGTTTCATTCCGTATGACGTGACATCACAATTGCTTGTACATTTACTGGGGCTTGTGTTAAGAAGATGGTGATGTTGCAACATGGCAGGCTGTGTGTTAGGGCACAGGTCACAGATTAGTTGCATTGCCCACCACACCAGGGCCTTCAGTTCACTGTGCTTAACTAGAAGGGCATCTCACTCAGCATATCCAGGTTTGGTCCCAGGCCAGTCTATGTAAGGTGGTATGGGGCACCTTTTTGTTTGAGCACTCTTTTTCATCTCCAATTGTCATTGCAGAGTGCTTCGTTCTCATTTGCAGTGCGGCCATCTTAGACCTTTCAGCAGATGACTGGCTTAACACATTGCATATAAACTGTATACACTTTATGGGAGATGCTGGACATGCAGCCGGTTGTCGTCATCAGGAGAATGTTGAAGCTTAGCATCGAGTCCCTTGTTAGTGGGTGTGGTCAGATCACACAGTGCTCACTGAAAGAAATTGATGCTGGACATGAATATTCTCCCCAGGAGGCCATCAGGGATCTTGCACAGGAGATGGGGGTTCAAAATATACTCTATTTCTGAAAATGAACTACAGTATAAGAATGTAAACTTTTTATACAGGTGCCAGGAATGTGTGCATAGTGACAGAGCATTTCCTGCATCTGCTGTAATCTGGGTGTTTTGTGTTTGGTCTTTGTTAGGCCATTGGCTTTTTCTTTTTGCTAGCAGTGTATATTTCTGTGGTGTAACTAGATGGGAGGAGGAGTGTTTGTCACTTCCACCTTAGGAGCTCACTGATCTGCTGGTGGCTCTGAGATGACTGTGCTGTATTTTTGGAGCTGGTACGGTAAGCCCATTTGAGGCCACACTACAAAGGAGCTATTTACTTTTACTTTCATGGCCGCACCATAGCTCAAGTGGTTAGTCTCTGGCTTCGCACTGCGGTGGCCCAGGTTCGATCCCGGGTCTGGTCAAGTCATGGACAAAGTGGCGCTGGGGCAGGTTTTCTCCGAGTACTTTGGTTTCCCCTGCCAATCTTCATTCCACCAATTGCTCCACAATCACCCTCACCTATCATCTGGGGCTGGTACAGTAGGCCAGAAGTGGCCGCAGTAGAAGGGACTTAGTCCCACCCCACTAGCAATAAAAAATACTTTTACTTTGCAGCGTGCATGTGGGAGAATAATAGGAAGAAATGGAGATAACATTCGCAGCATCTCTCGAGCTTCCAATGCAAAGATCATAGTGGAGGGAAGCAGTGGTGAAGCAAGAGAGTTTGGTAAGTGAAGTTTAAGTGTAGAAAGCCATAACAATGCCTTTTATAGGTAAGTAGGGGTGAGTGAACCTCGCAGGGTCAGTTCCACTGAAGAAGTCATCCTGTGTTCCGTATCTGTAGTAGTGGTAGAATGGGGAGGCCTTGCAACCTCACTGCACAGATACGTCAGTTCAGTAACGAGTAGGTACACTTCTGAGATACGAATAATGATGCCGAGAGAAATTGTTTGTGGGCTAGAACTGGTCAGGGGGATTAGGTTTTTTTCTTGAGGGGTGTTGATCCTAAAATTTTTCACTTAGTGGGGGGTGGAGTCCAACTGGGTCCACTCAGCATGATGGCCACTTATTGGCCTATTGTAGCCTGCCCTGGGTGATTATGATGGAGAGTTTGGTGGAATGAAAATTGGCAGGGGAAACCGAAGTACTCGGAGAAAATCCGCCCCAGTGCCACTTTGTCCACCACAAATCCCACTTGACCAGATTCGGGATTGAACCCGGGCTGCTGAGGTGGGAAACCAATGGCTAACCGCCTGAGCTATGGTGCGGCCTGGTGTTGATCCTAAGCGAGGAGCATCATTTTGGTGTGCAATAAAAATTATTTGGTCTCTGGGGTTGGTGTAAAATTGTCATTCTAGAAATTTGAGTGTGTCCATGACTGTTTTAATAACAGTGAGGTTATGTATGATTTATTTTAGGGCAGTCCCAGTATCGTAGGCTGTGTAACATGAATTGTTAGAATGACAGATGAATAGGGAAGGATTTGGAATTAACTCTTTGAGGCCTGATAGAGGTAGTGTGTGGCAGTTGCTTGGAGGGACTAAAGAAAACCACAGAAAAAGGGCAGCCTGGGCCCCTGCCATGATTTGAACCGAGCATCTTCAGAGTGTCAGGCAGGCATTGCAGCCACATCAGACTGCTTGGTAAGATCTATATGAAAAAGGGATAAAGGATTCTTCGCAAGACATTTTAGACTACAGGTTAGAGAATATTATGTTAGTAACTTTGATCTCAGATGATGTCTGGAAAACAGATGAAATATGTTCGGCACTGGGCAAGCAAAATAAGATGTAATATAGATGCCAGGTCTGTTGCATTTGTTTTACTTTTCTGTCGTCTCATAGTTGCAGCTCGCAGAGTAATAATCAAGGGAACGACTGAACAGATTGCACTGGCCAAGTCACTGATTGAAGAGAAGGTGATGGAAGATATCGAGGTGAGAGAGAAAATTCACGAGAGTCTGGAAAAACGGTCTCCCCGTAAGAAGACAGGTCCACAGTACCTCATGTTAGCTGATGCAGTTGAGGTGAGTTGGATCATATCAAGGATTCTGTCACCTGTTCTTTCATAATTCTGTTAGGCTCTTGTGACACTGCATGGCCCTTGAAATCTATTTAAAAAGGCCTAAAGGTTACTCTACCTTACTGATGTAGGTGGGATGATAATATTAAAATGGATCTTAAATAAATAAGATATGTGGTTGTGCACTGGATTCAGCATCCTCAATGGGTATTTGTAATTCAGTGGCTGGAGAGTGAGCCTGCAGTTTGCATAAGAGGCAAGGGAATTTATTGATCAGCTGAGCAACTGCAGTATGCATCTTCTACCGACTGATTCTATAGTCTGATTAGAGCCTGTACTGTATTGCAGGACGAGCAGACACAGCGGCATAATACTGAATGTTTGCTGGACACAGGAAAGGATGGGTTCCTAGAAGTGTATGTTTCAGCAGTGGAGCATCCTGGCCGTTTCTGGGTACAGGTAAGTGAATGCAGTATTTTAGAAGAGTGTACCATTGATTCAGGCCTCTAAGCTTTCATAAGTGAAGTAAGTGTTGTGAGTGCCACAACATGGTATTCTCTGATAGGGATTTCTAGTTCACAGAGAGCTAAGCAGAACCTTTATGTGTTCTAAGGTTCTAGTGTAGTTGGAACATTATGCTTTCATATCTTCTCCCCTGAAGATGAGCCCACAGATTCCTTGGAAATCTTAGCAGCTGTCTTATCAGACCATTTGGCTTCATGTCGCAGAAGATTGTATTCTCATATGTCTTGGATTCATATAGTTTCAGATTGTATGTTTGTTCAATGAAATCTCCATGTAATATTAGACAGAATGTTTTCCTGATATATGTTCAGTGAGTTACGTTCAGGACAAGCGCAGAAATGAGCATAGGCCTTCATGTAAAGGGTTGTTATTGTCCATAACTAAACCTGGAATGTGTTGGAAAAATATTGGTGAAACTTTCCACTTTCAAATTTAATGGATATCCATTCAGCAGCTCTTAAGTTGATGCATCTGGCAGACAGACGGGCAGGCACTTGGCGAAACTAATAAATTTGGTTTTTGCATGTTGTCATTGCAAATGTACAAGAAATATTTTCACTATTCATACCATCACCACAAACTACACATTTACTTTCATCAAGGTTATGTTCATCCAGCTTCAAACTGCAGTTTCCTTGGTAATGTAGGACCAACAAATCTGAAACCTGTTGTAGGGGTCAGAGCACTGTGTTTGAGTTAACATCTTGGGATCTCTCCCCCACCCTTCACCAAGTATTTTTGGTGTGAGGTTCTTACAGTGGTGACTATGGGATGTGATGCCATGTAGTCTGGCAGGACTTTACTGGCATTTTTATGTCACATGGCTTTTGTTTGTTTCAGGTTATAGGCCCCAAAGCTGTTGAACTTGATCACTTGGTGGAGGAAATGACTGAATTCTACAAGCAAGAGGAAAATCGTGAGTGCCACACTCTCAGAGAGGTACAGGAACAGTGACATTGTTAATTGAGCACTGAGGTGGCTGCAGACAGACACACACACACACACACACATTCATACACCGATATACACGTACATCTGTATTGTTCATTGAATACCTGACAATTCATTACCTGCATCATGAAGTGATGGTGAGACTTGTTATGTAAGCTACAGTAACGTGAACTCTGTAGTGTAGTTCCCTCACTACCTTTGCTACTGCTTGAAACAGCAACAGTTTAGACATAGAAATAACACTCTAGACCAGTGTGCCGTCCAACGTTCTTATGTACTCGGGCACAATTCACTGATGCCTATGGAGGTGTGGGCATCACCACACACTACTACTACTACTACTACTAATAAAAAACAACAACAGCAACAACAACAACAATAATAATAATAATAATAATAATAATAATAATAATAATAATAATAATAATAATAATAATAATAAAATTTTTCGAAAATATTTAACAGTACTCAGACGTTCAAAAATGTCTCTTGTCTTACAATTTGAATTACTATTAAAAATCGGCTCAATTATATGTGGTTATGGAGGGCGCCAGAAAAATATACCACTGGCGCCATGGCGCCCGCGGGCGTCGCGTTGGACAGGGCTGCACTAGACTCATATTCAGGGAGTGCTTGGTTTGAATCTCAGCCAGGACATAGGCTATCCTGACAGTTTTTTTGTTTTCCTCAGTCCCTCCAAACAAATCTGAGCACAGTGCCTTAATTAGGCCATGACCAGATCCTTCCAAATTCTCTCCAGTTCATCTGTCATCTTGACATTTGATGCTGCATGTCTAGCTACTGACAGCATTGGTAAGTAACAGACCAAAAACAAAACCAAATATTTGCCAAGGTGAAGGTGGAAAGAATCTTTTGAAATATGCCCTTGTGCCAAAGCATTGTGTCCTGAAGATATATGCTGGATCTGGAAGTGTAGTTGCATGTATTCTAAACCTAGCCAGTAGTCAGATGTGCCTCAGGAGACTCTTCCCCTGAGAAAAGAGCTTCCCTGTGTCCACTGATAGAGCCCATAGTCATGCTTGACGTGCTCTTGCAGCAATTTGATGTTGAACCTGAATTTTGCTTGTTTAGGTGGTGGTGGACCAGCTGGTGGCAGCTCCATACAGCCATGATGACAAGTGGTACCGTGCCAGAGTGACGGGGGTGACACTGGATGACTATGCAGCTGAAGAGAGCCAGGTATCCCTGTACTACCTTGACTATGGAGACTCTGATACATGTCAAAAGAAACAGCTTTGTTCCCTGAGGGCTGACTTTTTGAAGCTGAGGTACCAGGCCATTGAATGCTCCCTTGCGAAGGTGAAACCAAAGTGAGTACTTTTTTCTTATCTTCAGACATGAGTGATACTGTTTTCAAGGTACAAAATGTTTTTGGTATGGTAGAAAACCACTGTACATTTTGGGAGACCATAGTATAGATGTGAAGATACTAGGGCAAGATTGTGCAAATCACCAAAAAAATCAGTTCAGATCATGATGGAGCTGTTAAGGTTCGCATGTTTCTGTCTTTCGACATGTAATAACTGAAGAATAGATTTTCATGAAATTTGGGGAGTGTTACTGAAATTTATTGGCTTATGTGCCAATTGGACACTTCTCATGAAAACCCAGTTGCTTTTCTGTGCACATCTTGACCGTAACTCGTTCAATACTTATTGGAGCCGAAAATCTGTAAAGCAGAAGTTGTAGGGAAAACTCAAGTACACAGTTTATGCATAGTGTTCTTTTCCTGTAAGTCATCTGGTTCTTAAGGTGCACCAGTGTTGATACATGAGTAAAGGCTCTTCAGGAGTTGTGTTATAGTTCAGGAAGTTGGTCACCATCTTAAAACTGCAGAGGCTTATGTTCAATGTTGGATTTATGGTGGACAGAGTGGTACTGAAGCTGTTTTTTCACAGAACAGTTCAGTTTTCCCCTGCCACCTATTCATCAGTGCTCTTTACTCATCTGCCTTCAGGGACTGGTATAATAGGCTTGTGTTAGGCAGCCGAACCAAGGGACTCTAGCTTAGGGCATGTCAACATTGCCCCACCTGGGCCCCCACAGCTTAAATGCATGAGAAGTGAATATGTAAATACAATTTGTTTGTGCATGCTACAGTTTGTTGTGATGTCATGTGCTAATTAATTTGAAATTGTTTGAACAAATGTTTGCAACTTTGAAACTTAAGCAGTGTATTGTTTATGATGGCAGTATCGTATTTATGGTAGGCAGTGTTGTTTTCTCTACTGAGGCTATAGAAAGAGGTCCCATGGATGGCAGGGAGGCTTCCCACCCTGTGCCTTCCACACCTCCTCTTGGTTCATGTCAGCCAGAACTAAAGCATTGTCTGTAACGAAGGTTTTCAGGTGGTTACCACTAGCAACATTTGTGTCAAAAGTATGACTGAAACTGAAGGGGGAATGTAGAAAAATGTGGTTAAAAGGGGAAGCATAATATCCTGGAGGGAGGTGTGAGGGGGAGCTGATCCATTGGCCTTCATTCTGTGGCCTCAGTTTTTCCAGTTACTGGGACAAACATAAGCACCATGTAGAATACAGGAAACCCATCAGAATCTAAAAGGAAGTTTGTTTGGAAATAAATGCTGGTAAAGCTAATTGCGTGTTCATTTTGCATTATGAGAATGCAGACTGATATTGTAATTATTATTATTATTATTATTATTATTATTATTGGAGGGGGTGGGTTTCCCCATGCACCACGACCAGTTGTTGATCTATTGTATGTCCCCCTTTGATATTCTACCAGTCGCCATACCCTACTGGTACTGGTGCGTCCTATTAGCCCCGTTCAGCCAATGAGGTTGGCCCTCGGTACCTAATACTTCCCCCATCTATCAGAGGCATTGGAAACTGCTTGGGCAGGAAACTTGTTGCCTGATTTTGCTCAGAGTTCTCCTAGAGACGTGAGGATCTTTTACGTGCCGTAAATCTACGACACGGGACCCATGGCTTAAAGTCCCTCCCGGAGGATTGTTCCCTGAATTTTTCTGCCCTTAAAAATTCCACGACCTCCACCGGGTTTGAACCCGCGTACCTTGAGTCATGAGGTGGGAACGTCACCCCTAGACTATGGAGGCCGCTTGATATTGTAATAAGAAGGAAGCCAATTCTCTGGCAGTGGTTTGAATTTCAGGAACATGAAAATAAAATTCATGGTGAAATGCAGAGCAGATTGTATGTAGGGAATGCCATTCAGTTCTGAGTCTTTGTCCTTGTGGCACCTATCAAAAGGCATGAAAATTGAAACAAATGGAAGTATAATTTTGCTTATTCTCTGTGTTGGTGTGAAGTTTGGTTCCTCACTGTGACAGAAGAGCATGGACTCAGGGTGCCGATGAGAATATCTGAAGGCTGTAGAAAACTGCATAATGAGGAGCTTCATAATTTGTATGCACCACCAAGTATTGCCAGGGAAATCAAATCAAGGATGATGAGATGGTGAAACATGGAACGATAGGAAATGCTTAGGAAACTGTGATCAGAAAGCCTCAATCGTACAGCTGACATGGGGGACATAGATTCATAAGGTATATTCATATGTGAATAAATCATAGAGAGAGAGTCTGTGAGAATATGGACTTATTTCATGTATCTCATGATTGAGTCTAGTGCTGGGCTCTTGTGAAGGTGGTAATGAACTTTCTGTTCCTATAAGAGGCAGGAAATTTCTTGACAAGCTCAGAAAGTATCAGTTTCTCAAGAGAAATCCACCCCATGGAGTTACATAATTATATATCTTCGTCCCATCATCAGCAGATGTCAGCATCAGGCAGGAAGCATAGAGGGGGCCAGACATTTGACATTTACAATTCTGCATGTACACTTAATGTTGTATTGTATGGGAAATTCATTTCTGTGTAACAGACTTTTGCTTAATGAATATGCCCCTGTCATATGACAAGAAGTTAACATTTGAAAACACATATAAAACAGCACTGTGTTGTACTGCAAGATATTACGGTCACAGAAATCTGAAATTCTTGCCCATTTTTGTGTCTCTTACGGCTTCAGAATTTCAGTTCTTCAACGAGGAAGAGTAGTTTTAAGTCCATCAAACCCTCAGTCTCATTTCACTGTCTGAGTTCTGTGTCACTAGGAATAATGTCTAGGTTACTAGAGATTGAACTACCTAGTCCTGCTTCACATGCTTCCATGAAGAGGTCAGGATTCACAATTTCCATCACTTTCCATGCCAAAGATTTCTTTATGCTCGTGGCATTCTCCTCGCAGTATGCGAGAGCAGCTCGTTTGAGTGAATCACAGCCAAACTGATCAGCAAGCAGCAGGAGTGATGCTACGTTTTCAGGCGTGATGGTCTCTACAAGAGTTCTCTCACAGAGCAGTTTGAGTCCTGGCAGATGGTAGCTCTCTCCTACTGGTAGCAGTGTAGATGCAGTGGTGTCCAGATTGTTGACATGGTCAGTGTAGATGTAACGAAGCAGCTCCTGCAGAATCTCATCACTTAGGCCAGGCAACTCCAAGCACTTTTCCTGCATGTTTCCGCTGGTGTCTTGTGTTTCATTGTGAACTTGCTGCTCGTATACCTTAATCATACCTGCTAGGATGGGTGATCGGGCACTCAGAAGACACCTGTGTGCCGGGAATTTGCGCTCCCCATCACCTTGCAAGATAATGTCTCCTGAAACGTCCATCATGAGTAAACTGATTACTTGAAGATATAGTCACTCCATTAGTGTCTTACGCACAAAGAAATTAAGAGGAGATAACATTCAGATTAGAATCCATTGTCTTTCCACAGCATACTTGAAAACCTAGAGACTGAAGTAGACAAAAAAGTAAAGTTGACCCTGTGCTTAATTAAATCAGCCCTACACTGTGAAGATGGGGGGGGGGAGTGGAGGTATAGCTTCACCATTCTTGACCTCGACACCAGATGGAGGTGAGTGGTCAGCTTCACGCCCCGGCTGCTTTACCCCCAGGAAAGAGCCCCAACTACCTATTGGATATGAGGTTGGGTGAGCCCCAGAGCACCTGGTGTGGATAAAAATCACTTTCCCATGCTGGGAATTGAACCCTGGTCATCCAGCCCATAGTCCATCACTATACTGACTGAGGTATCGCAGCTTATAATCTTATTTGTTGTTCTGTATGGATGTAAACTTTGGCCTCTCGCCATAAGGGAAGAACATTTACTGAAGGTCGGACTTGAGGTTCTCACAGCAGTGACTTTGAAGAGAACTGTCTTCTGGGAAGTGACACTGTGTTACCTGTTTAAAGTTCACTGAAATTTTAGAGGAATGCACTGCCTCACTCTTCAGGGTTCAAGAGTAAGCCAGTTAGCAAACAGCAAGTGGAGTGCTCTGGAGGCAGTTCATCCCTCTTAAAGTTCAGTAAACATATACAAGATTACATGGCATTTCATCCCAGAAGAGAGTGCTCTTTGCAGACTGAGGGTGTTTCAGAAGGGTGTGCTGAGGCGAATATTTGGATCTAAGAGGGAGGAAGGGACAGTAGGGTGGGGAAAAGTGCATAACAAGGAGCTTCGTAACTTGTTCTCTTTCCACAGTATTGCTAGGCTGATCAGATCAAAGAGGATGAGCTGGGTGGAGCATGCACCATGTAAGAGAGACCTACAAAATGTGGTTAGAAAATATCAATGGCAGAGAACAATTGCAGTAGACATAGGCATTGGTGGGAGGATATTATTAAAATGTATCTTGACAAATATATTTTAAATTGGATTGAACTGGCTGAGCATAGTGCTTCTGCAGGATTGTTGTTCTTGAAGTACTGAAATGTTGAGCTTCGTGATTCAGGGGAATTCTCTGCTTGATGACAAGGAGGATCCTACCGCAGCAAGCATTTCAGTACTTGCCTGTGTTTGCGCCAGGCTGACTGGTGTAGGACAGCATTCTGGTGAGGTCCTGTGACAGGGAGTGACGCTCTGCTTCCGTTGGAACAAGTTGTAACTTGACGAAGACAGATACGTCACCACTGGTAGCCTCCACGTGGCGATCCAGTATGGTGAGGTCTCTGTATCCTAGTGACAGCATTTCATGGATGTTCTGGAGATGCAGTACCACACGACTAACATGACACATCTCCCAGTGCTTGATCTCCACATTGTACACGCCAAACTGAAACCTGACACGTGCCTGTTCTGGTTCCTCAGTACTGCAGCTCAGCAGGTTCAGGCACAGTACCACTGGATTGGTGAGCCTTTTGCCCTCTGGCCCTTTCCAGAAACGAATAGACATGTTCCATTGCGTTTGAACTCCATTCACATTAAAGTCAAATGGAGGACTGTCAAATGAATCCTGTGTGTTGATGGAGTGAGCATATTTCTTGATGAGCCATGTGTATTTGAAAATGATGTCTGATACCACTGGCACCAGTAGTTCCACACCAGAGCTTGTTCCAGCCATAGGATGAGCGCCGGCCCTGTGAACGCAAGAAGTGACCTATATAAAAGAGAAACCATTTTGGAAAGTTAAATACGCTTAACCTTGAGAGTGCAAGAGAAGAAACATACCAAAAGCCAGACATTACAGTTCATCGTCATGCGTACCATTTGATAATGTGTCATTGTTTTTGTATTATAACGACCATGTTGCAAGGTTGGAGCTCAGCATTTTTCACTGACACTGCAGCAGCAATCACTGGTGTGGCTGCTGCACTTGAGACTTGTATTGAGAAGGAGCTTGGTTCAAAACACTGGTACAGCAGGAGTCCTGAATAAATTTTCAGATGACTTGCACCGCAACGTCTGTGATCTGTTGTTTCCTTTCTGCGAGCAGCCCTCTAACAGGGTCACATTTGTTCTTGTTTTATTGTATTTTTACTCACCATCAGACTCTCTGAAGTTTCACACATGTAGTTTTATTAATTGTCTGGAGGGCTTAATAAAAGGTTATTTAACCTCATTTTAATCCAGGTGCATATAGCTGAGTGCTTTGATATGCCCTCATACCCTCTCACACAGTCATGTGGAACATGTGACACTGTTTCATCTTCATTCTGGAAGTTTTCCCAGGTGGGACCATTTACTAGTCCTAGTCTGAATGTTTCCTTTCAAGTGACATTGTTCTGTAAGTAGTCTTCTCAAATGTCTGAACTAGTTTTGTTTGTCGTTAACAGTTCCCTAATGTTATATTTTAGCGTCCTGTTGCACTGATTCACGTTCATGATGTGTATTTGTACCAACCGTCTTACAGTGCACACAGTTTCACTTTTCTCTTCACTACATGTTTCGGCATTAATGTGCCATCATCAGATGTGGTTTTATTTATGTCAAACCACTGCACTGTATATGCACATCATGTCTCCTTTATAAAATGATATGTCATGTATAATAATAAAGTTTATATATTAAAACTTTATTATTATACATGACATTTGTACATTTTGATCATTTTATAAAGGAGACATAATGGCATACAGTGCAGTGGTTTGACGTAAATAAAACCACACCTGATGATGGCACATTAATGCCGAAACATGTAGTGAAGAGAAATGTGAAATTTTGTGCACTGTAAGACGGTTGGTACAAGTACACATCATGAACAGTTCCCTAGTTCATTTGGCACAGTGGACATAATGGAGAACAGTCAGAGATGTCATGAAACTCTCTCTGGGTTGTATTTAGTGACGAGTTTTGATGTTAGCTGTCCTGAACTTCATGTTCTGCTACCAGAGAGTTAGTTCAGCAATTGCAGTATATTGTTAAGACAGTTTTGTTCAGCTGCTTATAACAGTTTGTTAATGGAGAAGAAATGATAGACTGACAGCTAAAATAATTAACAGGTTTGCTGTTGTAATTATGTTCATTGATATGCCACTAAAACACGGATGTTACTTTTGCTGGTTATCATCTTGTATCATGGTCTCCGCATTACTGGACATGCTCCCTCCAGTACCACATTTAATCAGAATCCGTCCAGTAACTTTGGAGATGAACCGTGGGTAGACAGATAGACAGATTTGAAATTTGCCATGCTGCCCATACAGTGTGTTCACTTGTTTGATATGACTCGGGATAAAGAGTGAGTACTTCCCTACAGTGTTAGCTATTTGGTCTTTGTAATGGAAGTGCAGTATGTTTGCTGTTAGATAGGAGCAGAATTTTTAATTATTTAGTTGAACTTCAGGCTTCAGAGGGTTGCCATGTTTGTTCCTGTATCAACTTTTAAAGGTTAAATAATGGCCTGTGATGAAATACTCCAAACACATGGATGGACGTCGTCAGATCTAGGGACTGAGTGCTAATAGTGATGGAGGCGGTTTTTGTTGCCATTTGGAAACCTTCGGAACACTTATTATATTTGCCATGTCCATCCATTCGTTTAAAACAACCGAAGAACCACTTTGGTATTATGAAGTTCGAGTTAGAATCAGACAGCAGTAACAGACACTTCACTTGACGACGTACGCGCATCTCGAACGTACCTCGGACCGAAATATGTTTCGGGCAGAAGGTGTGGAGAAAAACTGAACATGCCCTACGTCCAGTACAGGTCTTCGAGTTTTCGAAATAATCGAAAGTAAGCCTGTATGCCTGAATTTTTGCTCCATATGTACATTTCCTGACCTGTTTAATTCAAGAAGTACAGATCAATATGATAGACGCCCCTGCTATGTACGTTCTGCATGGAACACAAAAGAAACGCCTTTTCGCGCGACCAGCAATGAATGTTTTGTAATTATTATTCACCTGAATTTTATAGACGATTCTTGAGGAGACCAACTCCTTTCACATCAAATGGTGGTTGGTACACACTTGTATTTACATTTCTCTTAATTAGCTGAACTGTGAAATTCAGAAGAATCTCCTTTTTACATTTATATGAATATCACACACGCTTACACAGTCCCTACGCCGCTCCTCTGAAAACTGTACTTGTAGCACCCTTCTGTAACTTATTTGGCACTGGTGTGAAGTGGGGTGGTGGTGGGGGCCGACAGCTAATGGACCACACGATAAAGCCTGATTCACAGGCATATGCAACTGCCGCCAGCTTATTTCTGTCTGTCACGTACTGTCATTATGGGAATAACTGGTTCAGTTTCATTGGTAACTTGTCGATATCTCGAATAAAATGCTTCCCAAATGCATTCCATAAAAAATGTGACGTGCTTGCGATTGTCGCATGGGAAACCGAAGAAATGTTCTTATCGTTTTAATACGCCGTGAAGACGTAAGGCCGGGGCCGTAGCAGCCAGCCTTCTAAGGAAGACGACGTTGTCACGGACCCATCAGAGATTTCTCTTCGACGTCTCCATCAGACCACTCATTGACTAATGAAACCTCACTGTCTGCCCTATTTCCCCCGTATCAGCTGCTCTGCCCTGATCTTCCAATTGAAAAGCGGTTACTTCCCGTAGCTCTTGGTCTGAGCTCTTTTTCGTCACGGCAGCCTCCGTACAGTGCTGCTGGAAGCCTCAGAGCCTGCCTTCCTGTCGGCCGTATTGTCCGCTGTATCGGCCGCTTCTAATACGAGACCTTCATTTTTCCTGCATTTCGTGGGCTGCCCTCCGTTTCGGTATCGTAATGCGGTCTTGGTTGTGACAGCATCCTTGAATAAACTTGAAAATAAGGCAGTAGTGAACAGAAAGAGAACAAAATCGCGACATCTCATGATTCCGCACTTCAACCCTTAAAGCGCGTGACATGTGTACGTTCCGCTTCTAATGCAAGCCCATCTATGTCCTTTATTGCATTGGCCGCCCTCCAGTCCGCTCTGTCGGCTGCTAGGCAGTTTGCTTTTTGTTGTCTCGTGACCTGCGGTTGATGTGCCACTGATCTGTGTTCTTTCTGACGGACGTTTTTGTGCAGTGCCTTCTGCAGAGCGTGACGCGTCCTGTCCAGGGGAGAGTTCAGTACTTACTTTCTTGAGCTGGCTGCCCTTCATTTATGCGAAGTTAGGTTACGAGAGCGACTTCATATCGCGGTGTATACTCGTTTCCTTGAACATGGAACTGCGTGCCGGACGGACGTGGGTCCCGTATTTTTAGAACTGCATCCCAGGCTTTTTCCGCCCATTCATAGAGTGGTGCATGGGGAAACCATGGGAAAACTGGGAAATAAACGAGAAGAAATGACCGAGAGATAGGGAAGAGGACGGAAACAACAGACACGGCGACGTAGATTCGGCAAACCTTCCCGTTCCATTGAGATGCCGCGTGATGCACGGTAACAGTGCGGCCTCTGGTTAAGGGAACTTTTAATTTACACCACTCTAGCGTTAGCTTTGAGATCAAAAACTAAAAAGAAGAAGACTAGGTCAAAATGGGCAAAGGCTTGATTACTTAAACGAAATAATCTCTCGCATATACATTTATTGAAAGATTTAACTCTAGAATCGGGTGATTGGTACAATTATTAAAGGATGGACAATGAGACTTCTTTACACCTTCATTTGGTAGCGTCACATATCAGAACGATTGATAGTGCAGTGCAATCCAAATTGCTGGCACTCTGTCTGGGAAGTTCTTGATCCGTTAAAAATAAAAGGTCATCGTAGTACCATAAACTTGGCGTATAATTATCATCTGTTCCATTGCCAGACTTCTGAGAATCCTGGACTTTCTCGAGTTCTTTCCGAAAACAACTTCGTAGTGAATTTATTTTTTACCACTGCTTCCTTTGTGCTTCGGGATCAATTTCCGATAACTTAACTCGTAACTGTTCGTAAACAACATTTGTCTTACTTATTTAGAATCTGGACGATGGATAAAGTCCGAAAACCCAGTGTCTCTGAAATTTTTTGTTTTTGTTTTTATCGGAGTACTCTATACTTTTGATCTTCCACAAACATGGATTACTGCGATACAGCTGAATTAATTCGCACAAAAATGCTCCGGGTACGATTCTCAAATCCGACATATCGAAGTGCACAGTTGGAACGATCACTTAAAACTGACGCTAAAACTGTAGGCCCCACACACGCTCCAACTTGCTCGCAGATATGCCTGTACACGCACAGAAATATCAGTCTCTGACAGATTTACTTCAAGCCAAGCCTAAGACGGTACAGGGACGAAAATTCAGTCCTACGTGACGTCTTAGAACTGCGCAGGCAAAACGGACGCTAAGACGGTCCGTCTGTGGGCCCCTTAAGGTCGCGAGGCCGGAAAGCTTTGCGCCGCTCGCTTTCTTGCCGTTCCAGTGTGGCTGAGCTTATGCAATAAACTGAAATAGAATGGCAGTGAACCAAATCTCGCGAGTAATTGTTTGCAAATGGAAGTTTTCGATACGTTTGGTATTTGGCACTTCGGCCGGTTGACGTCAGAAAGGGAGACGGAGGAGGAATATAGGAAGACAGAAGATAATAAAGAAACAGAGAGAAGTGGAAAGATGGAAGGAGAGGATAAATAAATAAATAAATAAACAGAAAAGATCTGGATCTTGATGTATGTGACACCGTGTATTCTGGTAGAGGTTTTACGACGTTTCGGAAGAACATATTGCCGTCATCTTCAAGGATGAAAAGTAATCTAGATATTCAGCAAGAAGTAAGCAGAATAAGTTACTCAGATTTCTTGGCTTACTCTTCGACTCTGAGCATGAAGGCAGTAGATTCTTCTGAGACGCCAGTAAACGTCAACCAGACTGCACGGGCTCACATCCCAGAAGACAATAGTCATCGCAGCCACTGTCGTGAGAGCCTCAAATTTCAAATCTTCAAAGAATGAAGGCCCATTTAAACTTAACATACCACAGATTTTATTCTTAGAAGAATGTGAAGAAGCAGAAGGGTTATTTCTGCCCCCTATTTTGTAGAAAATAAAGAAGATGATGAATCTGTAGCAGCTGTAGAGTACAGTGAAATATTTTCACAAGAAACTTGTCTTCTGAATCAGTAATTGGAGAAGCTACATGAACTTTATGCAATTTAAATTAGCAGACTCAAATTAGCAGGGTAACAAGTGGCCACGGAGGAGCATGCATTTATGTAAAAAGAGGTTTAGAAACAAAAGAAGTTAATTATTTCTAAGATATGAATGAGGAAAAAAACTTTGAAATGGCGGCGATAGAATTGTTGGGTTATAAAATTATTGTAATTTGCATATATATAGATCACCTGATGGAAATTTTAAAGAATTTTTAAGGAAACTGGAACTGGTGATTAAAAAATTAAATATGAAAGGAAAGCAGTTAATCTTACGTGGGGACTGGAATATGATTTTTTTGCAGGAGAGTGTAAAATTAAATTAACTAAAAAATCTTTTTCATGTGTATATAATTTGGTAAATACAGTGGAGGTCCCAACTAGAGCTACAAAGAGTACTAAATCATTGATTTATGTAATCATTATAAATAATAGTAATTATACAAAACCATCTGTAGTAATAGATCTAGGTTTTTCAGAACATTATGCTCAAGTATTATCTACATGTATTGAGAATTTTGTAAGACCATTAAAAGTTAGGAGGAGAACGTTTATTGAAGGAGGCATGGAAGAACTGCAATATATTTTAAACAAAGAATCGTGCCAAGATGTGTTTTTAGAATCCGATGTAAATGGGAAATTTGAGGTTTTTATGGATACTTTCCATTATTGCTTTGATATGGTTTTCCCCTTAAAATTATTTAACCAGATTAAACAACAAACAAAAGGTTGGGTTACTCAGGGAATAAGAAAGTCCAGTAGAAGGATGAGTTGGTTGAATAGTTTGCAAAAGAGAACAAATCTTACAGGAAGGGAACAGGAATTTATACATAAATATCGAATGATATATAAGAGAGTAATAAAGGAAACTAAGAGAGGGAAAATGATAGGCATATAGCTAATGCAAAAAAACAAAACTAGAGCAATGTGGCAAATAGTGAATAAGGAATTAGGAAATAACTTGCAAAGGGAACTGGGAATAGAACTAAAGTGCGGGACAAGGAAAGAGGCTAATCCACAGCGTATAGCTGAAATGTTTAATTTATATTTCGTGCACATAGTAGGAAAGCTTGTCAAGCAAAATAATAGTATGATGTTGTGCTGTAAAGCACCACAGAGAATAAATACCTTTAATGAAACCATGTTTATTTGTCCAGTGACAGAAAACGAGATAATAGAAGTGGTGAAGAAATTTAGGGGGAAATTTTCAGCAGGTACCAATGAAATACCGGATTATGTGGTTAAAAAATGTATAGAAGAGGTTAAAACACCATTAGCCCACATTTATAATGCCTCTCTAGAAGCAGGTATTTTCCCAGAGAGATTTAACATAGCAAAGGTAAAACCACTTCATAAAAAGGGAGACAAGAAGGATATGAAAAATTATATACCAATATCCCTTTTGTGTGCTTTCTCGAAAATCTTGGAAAAGTTGATGCATAATAGGTTACTCTCCTTTTTGACAAGAAATACCATATTAATGAGGCCCAACATGGATTTAGGATGACTAGGTCGACTGAGACTGCAATTTACTCTTTTCTAGCAAACATACAGGAATCAGCTGAGAAAAAGGAACAGGTCAGAATTTTTTGTGATTTAACTAAAGTGTATGATGCCATAAATCATGACACCTTACTTTCTAAATTACAAACATATGGAGTTAGAAGTGTGGCAAACTTACTGTTTAAATCATATTTGGCGTACTGGAAGCAAATTGTTCAAATAAGTTGTGATGGCAAAAAATATACATCGGCTCCAAGAGAAATTAAATATGGAGTACCACAGGGTTCAGTGCTTGGACCAGTATTATTTTTATTATACATAAATGATCTGCCTTTGAATATCAAAGAGGCAAGGGTAGTTTTGTTTGCAGATGATATAAATATTTTGGTAACAGCTGAAAAGGGACATATCCTGCAGCAAAAGATAAATAAAGTCATGAATGAGCTATATGGATGGTTCAATGCAAATAATCTTATATTGAATACTGAGAAAACAATAGAAGTGGCATTTCATAATAGACAAGTAACAGATTTAATGAAACCTCAAATCAAATTTGGCAAAATGGAGATCTCCTATAAATGTGAAACGAAATTTCTAGGTATACATGTTGACGAGCATATGGAGTGGAAAGCACATATGACTTTCTTAAGCTCAAAACTTCATAAAGTCTGTTACATGATAAAATCCCTTAGGGATATAACAAGCCGACAGGTTATAAGGAGTATTTACTTTGCTCACTTCCATGCTTATTTGAAGTATGGTTTAATTTTCTGGGGTAGCGACCCAAAAAGTAAAATTATATTTAAATTGCAGAAAGGAATTGTAAGAATAATTAGTGGTGTGAGTGGATTAGCATCATGTAGACAACTTTTGAAGGATTTAAACTTACTTCCGCTACCTTGCATGTATATATTTGGAATAGTATGCCATGTTAAGCCGGTCACGGTAGCCGAGTGGTCTAAGGCATGCACTGTCTTCACTCGCTCGGAAGCCGGGATCGTGGGTTCGAATCCCACTCAGGTCATGGATGTTTGTTTGCGTTTTTCTGTGTTTGTCTACAGGTAGAGGCCTTGCGACGAGCTGATCACTCACCCAAGGAGTCCTACCGAATGTGTAAGATCTAGTAAACCGAAGTGAAACGGAGAGTTTCATGGAGGTAGGCCTAGGCCCAAATTGGGGCTGTAGTGCCACAGAAAAAAAATGCCATGTTAAACTACATTTAGAAAAGTTAGAACAAAATAACATAGTTCATAATCACAATACACGCCGGAAGTTAAATCTCCATGCTCAGTTTTGCGGAACAAATGCCAATAAGAAAGGAGTACTGAACATGGGAATAAAATTATACAATAAAATACCAAATAAAATTAGGGAGTTAGAAAAAATGAGACAGTTTGAAAAAGTAATGAGGTCATATTTGGTACAACATACGTTTTATTCTATAGAGGAATATATGTTAAATTAAAGATGGTATGTTTGTGAAAGGGGGGTATTTATTTTATAGAAATTGAACTGTTGTATGTTTAATATGTATGGAACGTTTTCCTGTGACAGTGATTTGATGAGGAAGGCAGAATGGATTGGTTGATTGATGTGAAATGGATTGAATTGGTTACTCTGTTGGGGAATTTATGTTGTCATAAATTTTTAATATAGTTTTTTATGGCATGTTGGACATGTACACAATTTGTGTATGTAGTTAAATATTATAGTATTGTTGACTTTTATACAAATAGTTTGACTTGTTCTGTATCTCTAGGCTGTATTGCAAAATGTGGATTTCTGGAACCAATAAAAATATGAATATGAATATGAAATAAATTCCACTAATTATAATGGTAACTTTGAGAGCCATAGTTACGGGAATGGCCCAAGTGGGCCTGGCCTGTTGTATCAGCTCCTGATGGCAGGTGAATATGGGGCTCTGGTGGGGTCATAACTGGTATGGGCAAATGTAAGTGCTTAGAGCAAAGCCTGCCTCAGTGGCCCTTTGTCTACCATAAATCCCACACAGACTCTTCTGTGATTTAACCTAGCCTTCTGTGGTGAGAAGTCAATGAATGTTGGCCCGAGCTATTAGAAAATAACTGAACCCACAATTTGTTAACAGCAGCCACAGAGTTCCAAAGAATGGTTCAAATGAACGTGCCGTACTTGGCAGAATATGCACTTTTGTACCAGATTTTCAAGTTTTTTAATTAAACATCAACAAATTTTACTTACTTATTCATATATTTCATGTAATTTGATGCATTCATTTATATGGCACAGCAGATGGGTTAAGTAGTTGACAGCATCTTGTCTAATCATTGCATCTGCCTTGGCTGTACTACCTGGTTTGATTGCTTTTCAAGCCTTTTTGTTTCTTCAGTAGAATCAGAAATATAAAGCTACATGCTTACTTGCCTTCTTTGGATATATAAGACTAAATGATAAATCAGCTTCCCACCGTGGCGGCCCGGGTTCGATCCCGGGTCTGGTCAAGTGGGATTTGTGGTGGACAAAGTGGCGCTGGGGCAGGTTTTCTCCGAGTACTTCGGTTTCCCCTGCCAATCTTCGTTCCACCAATTGCTCCACAATCAACCTCACCTATCATCTGGGGCTGGTACAATAGGCCAGAAGTGGCCGCAGTATAAGGGACTTAGTCCCACCTCACTAGCAATAAAAAAAGTGATAAATTTGACCATGTATCTGGAAGGAGTGTGGACATTTCGAGTTGGCGATTTAGTCTCCTTGGCTATTGGTACAGATGCTGTTGCTGAGTTTGGTTTTTGTATATGTTCTCTCTAGTTACTTATGTAACTTATCCCCTTGTAATAGAGCTGTCAAGTGGCGCCTCTGTGAGCATTTCCATGAACTTGTGACTGATGAGGACTGGAAACGTGCTTAAGCATTCTCAGTATATATACAGGGTGGGCCAGACTCAATTAGGCAGTTTTTGATCATTAATAACTAACCAATCCAACAACACACGGGATAATGGGAAAGTACCTTTTGTTGCTGATAGATGGCAGCATCATACGGTATGCTGTGAACGAGGTCAATACTCTGCCTACTTAGTGCATGTCGAGGAAACATCATGGCCGGTAGACTGTTGTCTATCGAGCAGCGTGTAAAATGTGTGCACCTTTTCTCAGTTACCAACAATGTATCAGAAGTCCAGCGCAGGATGTTGGAAGAGTTTGGACCACCAGCAGTCCACAGGGACACAATCGTCCGAATAAACAAGCAGTTTGATGAAACTGCCAGTGCTTTGAATCCCAAGCATCCTGGTCAGCCGAGAACTGTCCGAACTGCTGACACACAAGCACGTGTTGCTGCGGAACTGGCATCATCTCAGAAATCGAAGTCTACCCACCGTTTGTTGGCCCTACTGGACATTTCGAGGACAAGTTTGCGGAGAGTTTTGAGTCACATGAAGCTGACTCCATACCATCCATGGCTTATTCATGTTCTTAACGAGGATGACTTCAACAGGCGACTTGAGTTTGCCGAGTTGATGCTGACTAAGTTTCAGGAGAACCCTGACCTTATCCGGAATATTGTCTGGACTGATGAGGCCAAATTTCACATATCAGGATCGGTCAACAGACACAACTGCGTGTTTTGGCGGCCAGAGAACCCCAGTGCCACCACTGAATACGATTTCCAGTCCCCGGGAGTGATGGTGTGGGGCGGCGTGATGTATGAAGGACTGATTGGCCCGTTCTTCCTTGAAGGTTGCGTCACGGGGGAAACCTACCTAAAGTTGCTGAGGGAAAGTGTCATCCCAGAACTTCAGAGGAGAGAGAACTTTGATGAACTGTGGTGGCAGCAAGATGGGGCCCCACCACACTTCGCCAATATTGTTCAGGCGTTCTTGCATCAAGTTTTTTCTCAACGCTGGATTGGCTGTCAAGGGCCTGTGGAGTGGCCAGCCCCATCATCCGACATCACCCCACCAGACTTTTTCCTTTGGGGTTACCTCAAAGACAAGGTGTACACTAATCCCATTGACAGTGTGAAACATCTGCGTGAGGTGATTGTTCAGGAGTTCAATAAAGTTCCGGTGAATATGTGTAGAAAGGTGTGTGAAAATGTTGCTTTGCGTCTGCAAGCCTGTGTTGACTTAGGTGGTGCCCAGGTTGACCAGCATCTTGAAAATTGATGACTTACGTGTGTGCGATTCCATTTTTGTAACCATTGGAATTGTTAACATTTATCAATAAAAATAACATCTAATCAAAAACTGCCTAATTGAGTCTGGCCCACCCTGTATATATAATCGAGAGAAAAAATAAAGAGAAGTGAAATAATTATGTCTCTCAGATTTCACATTGAATTTTAACAGCAGCCATGTTTAATTCAAATGAAGTCAGTCTATGTCAGCACTTGTAATTTGCTCTTTTCTAGAGAAGGGGGCTGGGCAGAAGAAGCCACAGACTTGTTTGAAGACCTGTGTCACGTGGCACAATGGAGGGCGCTTATGTCCCGTGTAGATTCTTACAAGGAAAGGGAGCAGTGTGAACGAGAAGGCAGCCCTATCCCTGTCGTGGATCTGTATGACACAAGTGGAGCTCAGGTGTGTTGCTGTTCAACTTTCCATTGTTTCTGTGCTCCTCCTCTTCTGTTCCTTTCACTTCTCCTTTTAGTTCTTTAGTGCAGATGGTGTAGTGTCTGTTCTGCAGGCTAGACAACAACAGAATCGGGGTCCAATTCCCAGCAGGCATAGAGAGTTATATTTTCTCCACAGCTTCCAGACCAGCTCTCGGCCCCACCCAGCATCCCATTCAGTGGGGACTGGAGGCCCATTCCCCAGAGGTAGAGAGCCTGGGGTGTGAAGCTGACTATTCACCTGCACCCTATGCTGAGGTTAATGCATGAAGCTGCCCCCCCCCCCCCCNCATGCTGGTCAGTTGAGCACAGGAGCAAGTTTCTTGTTGCATCCTTCCTTGTTTCCTGTTCTGAAAGAATTGTAGTGCCATCAGGAGCCCGCCCGCCCGCCATTTATTTTGAATCCTGTTCAATCAGTGAACAGTTCAACAGAGATGAATGATCAGTATTTGTTATTCCTTCTGTATTCATATCAGAGTGATGTCTTGGAATTGTGTTTTGTACAGGATATAACAAAATTAAATTATTGATAAAAAAATTCAAAGGTGTCCATTACTTTTGGTTACCGTTTAGCTCATTATTGCAGTCATCAGACCCTATCCTTAATCAAGTTTACACCCTCCTCCTCTAACGTTCATTCTAATATTATCCTTCCATTTATGCATGGGTCTACTAAGTGGTTTCTTCTGTAATGATTTTGTCGCTAAAATTACATACACATTTCTGATTTTAGCACTGCATGCTGCATAGAGAGACTGTCACATTGTTACTCATTCTTTTTGAAATGTAATCTGAGCTTTGAATTTCTTAGATTGCAGTGTTCCGGGGTGTGATGCCATGTAAGTTTTGTAGGTGTCAGCACTTCAGAGGAACATACTGTCACCATCATCAGGGTGGTGGAGCTACTCTTCCACCCTACAGGTAGATGTTCCTCAGAAGTGTTAGCTATGTACTGTATAACACAATGTCTTAATACAATATCTGTTCAGGATATCTGTGTGGCAGAGGAGCTGGTTAAGCAAGGGTATGCAATGTGGGAGAAAGGTCAGAAAGAAGAGCAGCAGAGGATTGTGGGCAAGCAGTCACAACAGCTGCATACAGACAGTAGTGAAGATGTATTACCTGGGAAGAAAAATGATGTCGTAAATGATGCTGCTGGCGGACAGAACAGTACGGCATCTGGAAACTGCAAAAAGATGAAGTCTGTGGCTCCAGATGCTGCCAGCTTTCGAGCACCTGAAGGCTTGTGGGACGAGTATGACAGTGAGGGTGGGCTGGAGATGGGCTAATTTCACGTCAGCAGTCGGCAGAGGCAACACTAGCTTCAGTGCATATTGAAGCAAAAGAAATATGTTCTGTGTATATTTAAGACACTTAGACCTGCGCAAAAGTTGATTAGATAGTGTTTGCACCCAGGCTGTTTTCTCCCTAAATGACAAATATTTGGAACCATTTTCCTAAACACCGCTTGATGTATCAGTATTTCAGACATTTTTCTTTTTCACCTATTGCATAAATTTTCTTGCTAACAGTTCATGGCAGTGAAACTGGTTAATACAGAGGTTCTCAATTATTTTCATAAATAATACAACAAAGTATGAAAAACAATCAGATTTGAGGTTTCATATGGTGAGTGTTAAGATTACGGCATCAAGGGATGCGGTACCATGTCATTTGATAGAGGTATAGCCATTCACCACACTAAACAGCATCTCATTCCAGAAGGCTGTAATATCATAAGTAAATAAATCTAAGGTGTTATCATCAAGTTTAGTTCCAATTTTCAGTTTTTCTACATATCCTGAGTAAAATCAGCAGCTGTGCATTTTGAAATTTATAAATACACTCAACTCTCGATTATCCAGGATAATGGTGGGGATGGAAATCACGATTAATCGAAAACCCGGTTAAGACAAATTTTATTAAAAGTAGTACTGTAATACTGTACCTTCATAATACTATAGGCCTACCTGTATTTAAATTTATTCAACCTCATTTTTATGTCATCTCATGGCCTATTTAATACTTTTTTTTACATTACACTGAAGTATGAATTAGTTATTTCAATCACAGTCTTCAACAACACTTTTTACAAATATTCACACTTAACACTTAAAAAAATTTAATATTGTCGTTTGCTTTTTCGCGGCATTTTCCTTTTTCTGTTGAATACTTAACACAACACGCTTCCTTTTACACCCTGATATTTTGCTAACGCACTTGAAGATCGATACAAAGAAACTAACTGGGGCGGTGTATCTGTCCTTAAAACTTTCCACAAATCCTTGCATTCTTTCACCCCTACCCTAGAACATTGTGTTAGCATAACGGGACCAAAAAATGCAGAGCTTGGTTCACACTAGTGCGAAAATAGTGTTACAACTCACCATGTGAAACAGAAGTGAATTAATATTAAACAACATATAAGCCTCAAAAAAGCCCCGGTTAAGCCGCAAACCAGTTTATCCACCCCTGGATAATCGAGAGTTGAGTGTAGATAAATATTGCAGTCCTGGGAATTTATGAGTGGCAGTGACGGATATTTACTTGAGAATTGCTTCCATCAATAATTAATTTCTTCGTTTATAAGAAATGACATAGAACTCTGTACAACTTCTGTATTAATTTTATGAGTTCAAATTTAAACATTTTGAAGATGGTCGATTCAGAATTAAGGGTTAATATACTGGAATCTAAACTGACCAACCAGGGAATGATTTGAACGTATCATCTATAGAAATTGCTGTATGAGTATCTGCAATGGCAAATAATAGCTTTTCCCTCAGTATACACAACTCAAAATATCTGACTAACAGAAAAGCGATAGTTGCTCTTTTGGAGCAGTTTCAATTCTTGAAGTATCATCATTTAGCATTTTTATGGATCAGCATTTGAAATTGCTGAGGCACTGATTATGTGTTTGACAGTGTGTGCTAGCTTGTGAAGTTATTTAAATGATTGTTTCTTATTTTCAGTATGACAAATTTTACAGATTTACCTGTATAAACAGCTGGTATTTTTTTCTGTTCCTTTCTTGTTCCCTGTGTTTTTATGACAGTATGTTTGTTCATTATTGTTCATTTTCATCACCTTAATGTTTTCAGCATAACATAGCCATGTAGACAAGTGTACCATTCTACAGTACTTAAATTATAAAATAGGACATTTTTAAAATTATAATTTTTGTATCAGTTGTAGTTTCTGAACTTATTTACCTTTTTCAGCTGTAGTGAAGTGCCAGTTATACTGAGTGACATAGCCATTTGAGGTATACCATTTTACGTGTTATAGACATCTTTAATTTTTATTTGGTTGTAGTGTATCACTCGCTTAGATATATATATTCTTTCACAGTTGTGCATGTTTGCAATGAAAATTTGCAAAAAACTTTGACATTTGGCTTCACTGCATGTAAATGTGTCTGTCCACATTTAGCAATTCAGGGACTGTTGAACAAATTTGTATGAAATTTGAAATTACAGGCTCTTTCCATATTTGTTTTCCATGTTCCATGTTTGATAAAAATCTGGCAACAATAATAGACATTTATATGAAGACTTACATGTATATTTATGAGCAGTTTGAGCTTTCCTCTGAATATTTATGGGAGCAAACTGTTCTGAATGAAACTGAAATGCTCATTTTATGCCCATTGCCTTTCTTCTGTTAAGTTCTGTGGATTCTGAGAAAATTAAACACGAGTAAATGCACTGAAATTGTTTTGCTTGTGTACATTTCATAAGTTGTTAGGACAAATTCAAACTGTTCCACAAAAAATGCAGTCATCATGACTGTCTGAGGTGATTTTGTATAAAGATACAAGGTAGATGCTCTGGATTTCAGATAGTGCCTCCATAAATTTTGAATTCTTTATGTAAATTATGAATGTTGCTAATATGTTTTCATTATGCTCAGGGTGTCCAACCACTTCACAGGCTACATTGGTCTGTTATGGGTAGCACGAAACAGAATCGTTCCCTCATTAGAAGCCTTCTTGTTGGTTCATACTTATTGTTAATGGTTTCCCACCCATTCCAAATCACAGAATGCTTCCTTATGTTGTGCATACATGCAAAATACCAGAGGGGATTAGACACATTATGTGGATTAAATTATGTAGTGAATAATTCTGTAAGGCTGAGGTGGAAACACTTGACTGTGAATTATAATTTAATAGACAGATGAGTGTCTTTCCAGGAGATTATACACACAACAGACTACCTGTAGTCTTCAGTTTGTTTTCCCAGAACCAAATGCTTTTCCATGTAGGAGGTTGGTGTCCATACATATTGCATTCTAAAACAGGTTGCAACTTTGCTAGCCACAACACACATTGAACCTGTTCCTGTGGTGTCGACATCATTACTGATCTCACCAAAGGTCACCAGCTGGCGAGTGCACATAAGCTGGGCGTGAAAAAAATACTTTCAGAGTTTTCCTTTCCGATGACATAAACCGGATACGTGTATGACAATTAAGTTTCTGAGATATAAATTTTTTATTATTGATACCTTTCATCCAGACACTGTATAACCTGGTGCATATTACAGTTAAAGTAAACATGTGGTTAGATGTAAAGTCATGGCATAACATAAACTAAAGAAACAAATAGAAGAGTCTAATACATCAAAAGGAAAGCAGAGCAGACCCTTAACACACCTTGCACACCTGATAATGACCAGTTAGGCTGAAATATCTTGCAAAATAAAGCAGAGAGAAGAAACATTGAAACCTAGCAGATTTTGATTGAGTTGCACAAGGGCAGATAAGAACCAGAACAGTATTCAAGTTTATATGCAGTGCAGCAGGATACTAAAATATAATATTATGAACTGAAGTTTCAGTACTGAACACTCACAAGAGCTCACATTCAGGGGTCCATCTTTTGCACTCAAAAAAGTTATTGTGCAAAAAAAAAAGGTTACTAGTTGGATGAAAGTAAAATTTAGTCCTTGCACAGTCTCAGAATAGTTCTAATCATCAACATTAGCGAGGGTTATTTGGTTTAAGGATGTCCTGCCTTCAGTAGCTGTTCAGACCCTCTTCATTGGTCTTCCAGTTGATCTTTCCACAGAGTGAAGGGTATTTTGTGATTGCAGTCTGGTTATTTTTGTAACAGAGCTGTATATTTAAATGAACATGAACATAAGTGAGAATGCAGAATATCAAAGGATGCATTCTGAAAATACAGGGTGTCCTAGGTGTTTGGTGCCATACTTCAGGAGCGCACTGAGGGTTCCCTATAGAACAACTTTGAAATAGGAACCCATGTCCGCAAACATAAAATAGCAGCACTAGGGCAGCATTTAATATCATTTTGTTTAAACTTGGCCCCTCATTGTCGAAGAGGCATATTACCCCCTCCATACTCTTAAGACTCACTTGCTAGAGTAGATGTTGGAATTGGCGCCCTCCATTTTCAATGCATGTGTTACATTGACAAAACAACTTTGGTGCACCCTTTCAAATATTCCAGGTGTCTCACAGATCATGTCACATGCATCAAGTATTCTGGCTAACAGCTTGAATGCATTATCCACAGCCACGTCGTAGATCAGGCTTTTCACATGGCCCTAGACGAAATAATCTAGAGGTTCAAGTCTGGGGATCGGGGTGGCCAAGGCATTGGGCTTCCTCGTCCTATCCAACGACCATGAAAAGCAGCATCCAAGTAGTCACTTAATACACTGCTGAAGTGTGCCGGCGCTCTGTCATGCTGTATCCATATTTGCCTCCGCACAATCAGTGGCACATCTTCTAGCAAAGTCGAAGGATACATTCCAGGAACACCTTGTAAAAGGGCCCATCGAGTCATGGTGGTAAGAGGAAAGGCCCAATCAAGTGATCGCCTATGATGCCCGCCCAGACATTGACAGAAAATTGCGCCTGGTGGTAACCAACTACAGTAATGTTAGGGTTTTCGTCAGCCCAAACGTGGCTGTTTTGACAGTTGGACCAGCCATCCCTAGTAAACTGCTCTTCGTCTGTGAATAACACGTGATTCAGTAACTTGGGTTGATGTAAACATTTGTTCAGTATCCACTGACAAAATTGAACTCATGTACGAAGTCAGCTGGACCTATGTCATGTACGCGCGTTGGATGATACAGACAAAGTTGTTGGTCGTGCAGGATCCTCCAAACACTTGATTTTGATGTCCCCACAATCTAGGCACTGGCACAAGTGATGGTGGATGGCTGTATCTCTATGCAATGCAGTTCGACATTGAGGCATCAAGTTTAAACAAAATGATATTAAATGTCGCCCTAGCACTGCTATTTTACGTTTGTGGGCATGGGTTCCTATTTCAAAGTTATTCTATAGGGAACCCTCAGTATGCTCCAGAAGTATGGCACCAAACTCCTGGGACACTCTGTATGTGTGCTTGTTTGAAGTACATGTATTCCAAAGTCATTGCAACACTGATAAGCTGTGTTGAGGTGATGTGCAGTTTCTGAAGAATGATCCTTCCATCCCATAAGATTATGCTTTCACACAGCTTGTACTAATTGGGTTGATATAGAGGTAATGCTGAAGACTTATGTTTTGGAGCTGTATTTTATGCATATTGGTTATCTGTATTGAGGATCTTAAGTGCTTCCTCGATTCTTCCAGGCAAATATGAGCATAGTACATCAATTATACCAAGTCCACTTCTTTCCAAACCCTTTGCAGTTGTTCATTGGTCATTCTAGCATCCAAGGGTATGTAGTTCTAGATACTGTAAAGTTGTAGTAATATAAGCCACAAAAGTAAAACAGCACATTAGTAAAGGAGAAATGTGTAATTTGGCAAGAAGGTGGATTGTGAATAAGTATGGAGATACTGTAAATTGAGTTGCGTGATAAGCCATAAATTAATAATGTTCTCGTCATGCAATCCACTTTGTCTTCTGTTGTCTCCTTTTAATTGTCATGTACCAATGGTTCTGCAGTTTGCCTATCTCCACTCTAGCCCATGCACTGTGTAATATCTAAGTTCTGGTAGATGGAGAGAGGCAGCAGGTCCCTGTAAAATGTTCCTAACAGCCAAACTAGGTGGTATCGTCCCAAATCATGCAGGTGGAGCGTTTATCTTTCATAGGTGAAACAACTGACATACTCAGTGAAACTGAGTTGTTCATGAGGAGCCAAAAGTGGCCAAAACAACATATTGTGGATAGAATTGTTCATTAGCATGGTCACAGGAGATGGCTGCTAGTTGCTTTCCTGAGTGAGATTAATACACGAGAATATGCAGGCGCAATAACGTGTTAGTTTCTAGACATGGCGTTTGGATTGATAATTTCATTTCAGTACTTATATCCAACAAATTATGCCAGGGGACCCAGAAGAAGCATTACAAATATAAACTACTAAAGGATGTTGGTCCGCATAGTATTTAGACATAGATGGAATTGCTCTGTCCAAGCAGGATAAACTTATTAAAATGTTAATTTGAAATGATTTCCCGGTAATCGAATCTCTTCCATATCTTTACGTGAACATTCAGTATTTAACTTCAACTCAAGAAGTTCCCTCCTACGTAAATTTTACAGTCCTCATACATCAGCGTATTCTGCCATTACAAGCTGAATGAAAAGTCTTGCACCATAAATTAATTTTGTTACGAGAAATATAAGGTACACCGAGTCATCTTAAATATTCACCTTTGATTTGGGCAGTCAGCTCATAGATGGCGGTAAGGTTGCCAGTCGTCCATTACCACCCGGCCCAAACCCTAGCGATGAGACAAGGTTATCTTTCCGATCTTTCCTGCCAGTACACAATCGACCTGCCGTCCATTGCGGCAATTGAGGTGATTGTGATGATTGTGATGATGGTAATGATCGTGATCGATCATGATCGATCATGATCCGGTCACGATTCCGTTGATGGCTTTCGGTTTGGCCGAAGGGGAACGTGGTGAGTATGAATAAATGTTTAAAAAATATATTGTTTTACTTTGTGAGGTTCTGAAAGTTGAAATTATGAAACTGAAATGTGTATGTAATATATTCATGGCATGAAAACAAATTATATAGACACATTGTGTTACGATTGTACTAGATATTGGTTCATATCCATAGTATATGACACGTGGAGTGTTGTATATGTATGTACTGGAATTTAATTACTCAGGATTCACGTTATAAAACGTACGTGTTCTTTTATAATTAAGATTTTATAGCATAGAACGCAGAAAATGTTTGCTTTGGGCTCCATATAATGAAAACGAGATCAAAGTGCGGAGGTAGAGGCAGGAACCGAAACTTGGCCTAAGAACGTGATGTGAAACCCCCAGTATTTGTATTTTTAGGAAGTGTGACTTCCTTTTTCATTGTACAGACTCAAAACCAGTTGTAATATGTGTATTTTGGCAGTATGCTTCAATGAAAGTTGCAGAATTGGAATAGTGGACCCCTCGGCAATCCAACTTAAGATAATGTTGAAAACCAAACACACAGAAAGCGACAACGGCGACCCTGTTCTTAAGAGAACAACGTAGTTGTTGTAGACGCTTGCGAAGGAACTACCGCGAAATAAGCAACTATACAGCAGCTGACTCAGCAAACAGTGGCCTTTGCTGGGTAGTGAGTGAGTGAGTGAGTGCTGAGTAGCGATTACCAGGGCACCCCAGCAGACGAATGCAACAATTGTACTGCAACAGAGGAACCATGTTTTCTGTGTGGTCTGTATTAGAAAACTCCAGCTTGGTCTCAGCTCAATGGAGACCTGGTGTGAGCACTGGATTGTTAAAATTAATGAAGATAAGACTCAGGGGATCTACTTTTCTTGCAGTCGTCGACCGCCTGAGTCACTTTTTACACTGAATGAACGAAACATTCCATTTGTAAATAGTGTAAAGTATCTCGGTGTAATCATCAGTAAGGAAGTTACATGGAGATTGCACATTGAAATGATTGAAGCCACCTTTTAGTAGAATATCTTTCCTATTCAAAAATGAGCGATTAAGCACTAACATTAAATTGACCCTTCAAAAAGCACTTGATAGGCGTATAATGACTTATGCTTGCCCTGCCTTGGAGCTTGTGGCAGACAGCCATCTACTGTAATTGCAGTGCCTGCAAAACAAAGTTTTCCACACAATTGGAAATTTTCCAAGGTGCACACCTGTTCGCGATTTGCACATGGCTTTCAAACTTGCATGCATATATGCTTTTATAATAAAATCATGCGGTCAACAAGCAGACGTCATAAAATATCATAAACACATTTAAATCATCTTTGCCTATTCATTTTGTCTGTGACCTTTATATTACTTTTTTTTTTGTAGTTTTATAAACATTCTAAATATCTGATGTAATCAGTCATTCAGTGGTTAATGTTTATGGTTAAATTCCAGGCAGGGGAAATCTTTATATGGCAGTGGTTCTTAACTATTTTTAAAATATGTAATTATGAAAATGAAATGTAATGAAAAATCTTGAGTGGCATGTAGAGAATGTTTAGCATCATGGGAACTACCACAGTCCCCCAACCCCCGAGAGGATGAACCACAAAAGTTGCAGAGAGAGAGAAATTAAAGCTGTATTTGACTCTTTTTGCACTGCCCTAGAGTATGCAAGATAGAATTTTTTGCAGCACTTGTAGTATTTCTTTGTTTCTTATCAGTTTTTATTTTTAAAAAATAGCCATGTGGGTAGCAAGAAGTAAAATAAGTAAGGTCAGGGAACTGAGTGAACCAGGAAGAAGTTAAGGTTAGTAAGGAGAGCAAAGAACATTGATCTGTAGGAGGTCCCTTTGACAAGGTCAGAGTGAATGAGAGAAAAAAACAAAACTAACAGGATTGGAGGGGCGGAGTCGAGGGGAAGAAATAAGAAGCTAAGGTACACATTCATAATGTGGGAAGATACGAACATGTGTATACAATTTTCAATTTTTAGTTAGTATCATGTTTGACAACGTTTTAAAGTCGGATCGTGAAATGTGAGACAGCAGATGCAGTTTTGAGGCATGTATTTTTAATATTAAGGTTCTTATAATAATGGAGATAGAGACTTGATAAGAAATATGGAAATTTGGAGCATCCAGAACCTTCAATAAATTCTGCTTCTAACGCTGTAACCCCAGGTATTGCACCTGCATTCAAGATACTGGGAAGTGTTGTGCTTTACACACCGATATGTGTAATAGTTTCCACAAATAACTACATACTGTGGATGTTGATCTGTGCCAGTGTTTTCATGATTTGTTGTAAGTGCCTCTGAAGATGGTTCCTTGGAACCGAAACATGTAAGGCAGACGATATAAATAAGTGACCAAAATATATATTGTTGCACTTGACGGAAAATCTATTGACAATTGGTGATTAATAGTGTAACGGACCAAAATGAAACAATTCAAAATTGATTGAAGAAATATCATAAAATATGTAACTAGTTGAACCAATAATTTATATGCCAGTAAGCCATAGAGATCCATGTATAAAGGAGGTAAAAACCACAGCTTCTTGTTCTTCAAAGTGATAATTACATTTGAAAAATGGTATGGGACTCATTTTGCAAAAATTAAGTGTTGCTTGTTGTTTACTTGCTTGACTTGGTCTTCAGCCATGCAGATGGAGGCAGTGTGTACCATGGGGACACCTAAGTATATCTGCTGGTCTGTATGTTGGTGTATCCCAGAAGGTGGTACCCTCTTCCTGAAAGGAAGTTAATATGGATAAGGTCACCTGTGTTCCCAAATGGGAAAGAGCTTTTGAAAGCAGTATTTCCATTCACTCAAGACATGGTGTGGGACAGCTCTTCCAATAGCAACAGAGTATTCCTTCTGCAAAAGAAATTTCTTAGAATCAAGGCAGGTATGAAGAAAATCTGTGTAAGAGGCTGCATATAGTGCTGCTTATTGGCTCCGATCACATTTGCAACTAACAGCTTGGAAATGTTTCAGGAAAACTCGGATGACCATGCAGTCAATACAGGATGCAAGTGCGATCGTCACGGAGCAGTTGCAGATCTTACTTTGTTATGTTTGAGATATGTTAATTGAAGGTAACTGAAAATTTCTAGCTATGAATATAATAGGAATCTCACCGAAGAGATGACACCTCATAGCTGGATGTTTGGCAGGATGATGATGGAAAACATAAATATGCTGTTTGCAGGAAGATGACATGATTTTACAGGCTCCAAGCTTCTGGTGTCAGACATATTTTGTATTTTAAGGACAGATTTTTCAGTAGATTTGCCATAGATTGTGAAATTACCTTCTAATTCACATGGAAATGCTTGTTGATAAAGTTTGAAACTTAACATTCATGGCGCATAGGAGGGATATTCAGTTGGTATGTTGAATTGTCTGAGCTGGGCCAGACAGGTGGGTCAGTCTGATTCTGGACCCATGTTGCACCAGTGTAATACTGAAAGTGAGAAATTAGACCAAAAATCTGTTTGTATTACTAATCAAAAGGAATACTAAATAATTTGTCAGACCAAATATAATATGAAGATTTGTGTCTCATGTCCCCCCCCCACTTGCAGTTGATAATGGAATAAGCCCTGTTGGACAGTCCTAATTTACTTTTCAGCCAATGGATGTCTTAACTGCACTTAAGCATCATAATCTTACTATATTTTTTTACAGCTGTAAATTGAGAATACATGCTGTTGACATCAGTCTCCCACTTTCTTGGAAATACTGTCCTCCAGTGAAGAGAAGGCAAGGCAAGTGCTGGATAGAATAATAATATACTAAACATTAGTGTCTTGTGGGGTATGGCACCATGTAGTCTGGCAGAGGAAAGTGCTGCCTCCCTTGTTAGGTGAAGAAGTGCACCTCAGGTCACACGTAAACATACACTGATGCAGTGTTGGGCAGTAGCCACTGCTGAGACTCAGTTCTGTATTTATCCAGTAGAGTTTTCGGAGTGTACAGTGTCGAAACCTCAGTGAAGTCGGATGAAAATATTTGTCTTACAGTTACAGTTACAAAGCCTTTCTTTCTGCCTCATGTCTTCCCATAGCTCATCTATTTTGCATGACTTTTTTCTAACCAATTGTGCCTGTTTTGGTTGTCATCTCGGGCATTCTCCCTTAATTTCATATTCAAAATCTTACATGGCATTGTTTGTTCAGTCTTAGAATGTTCTATATACCATCTTAATTTGTCCTTTATGAATATATCTCTAAACCAAGTTTTTTCTTCTCGTATTCTCTCTTAGTTTTTTCTTCTATACTTAAAAATCTCTTCTGACCTGCTGCTGGTCTGTTCATTAATATTGGCCTGTAGCAGTATTTAATAAACACATTTTTTCTTTAGCAATTCCCATTTCGAAAGTGTATCCCCAGTTAACTGGCCGAATTTTGCTGCATTCTTTTTGTAATTTATTTTACTCTTCCATTTGTCTCTCTTTTACTTCCACAGTTTTAAAACTGGCTGTTTTCATTGTTTCATGATTATTACATTTCATCGTTTCTGATTTATATAAGGCTGTAATGGACTTTCCATATATTCCTTGAACTGTTTCACAGATGTTACTAAAATTCGATGCGGGAGTTCCATCATATCAGGCAGTACTGATTTTCAGCCATTTGCATTCAAAATAAAGCTTAGTTCATATAAGGTCTTAAATCAACTTTTGCATATATCACATCAACCATTTCATAGGTATTGGTGAAATTCAACAGAGGTTATTAATACACACTCATCACACAGAGCAAATTATAGTACTTTATCACTTGGTACTTTTTACTTCCATTACATCTTGAGTTGGGGTAGCGCAATCAGTGTCATTAGAGTATTCCTGGAAAACAACCTTCTCTGTTCTGGTTTAAACTCTTAATGGCGTGAAGACATTTCAGGTGACAGAATGTGAGGCATTTTAATGGCAGCATTGCAGTGCTTATGTTTTAGTTTCAGCTGACAGAATGTTTATGTGTGATTTTCAAGTGACGTGAGGCATTTTGACAGCAATGTTGCAGCACATTATGTGTGAAGTTTCAAGTTACAGTGTGAGGCATTTTAACAGCAGTGTTGCAGTGCATCATGTGTCTTTCAAGTGACAGTGTGAGGAATTTTAATGGCAGTGTTGCAGTGCATTAAGTGTGAGTTTCAAGTGACAGAATGTGAGGCATTTTAATGGCAGTGTTGCAGTGCATCATGTGTCTTTCAAGTGACAGTGTGAGGAATTTTAATGGCAGTGTTGCAGTGCATTAAGTGTGAGTTTCAAGTGACAGAATGTGAGGCATTTTAATGGCAGTGTTGCAGTGCTTATGTGTGATTTTTTAATTAAACCATGTAGGGTACAACAGCACCCAGTCAGCTGTTGTGAGTTGTGGGCTGAATTTGAAGCCAGTAGATGCATGGTGTACTAGTGTAATTGGAAAACAGAGTCTCTGTGTTTCAGATAGTACCTGTGCACCGGTAAACATTTCATGAGGTATGGTGATCTAAAATCTCCTGTTCTGTCTTTACACCAGCAACATTTGAATTTCCCACCGCGTTGTGATCATATGTTTAGTGCTATGTCTTTCATAGTTACCTTCTTTGACATCTCTTTTTCCAAGTAGTTTGTCTAGGGGAGCAACAGATGGCAGGAGGCTTAGATTTTCTAAACAAACCTCTATGCATGTTTTTGTGTTTGTTATACCTCATAGGCAGCCTCCGTGAAACTCCCATGTTATTGGTTGGCAACGTGGCCGCCATGTCACCTAGGTGCAGTGCTGCTGCCATTTCTACGCAGCTTCATCAGTAATCTGTCAGACGACAGGTCCACAGTCTCTTCCAAAACAATTCCTCCACTTAACGTGATCTAGAGCTTTCTCCTTCAAATGACAGTATCCTCTTCTGTCCCCAAGGTCATCCAGCATCTTCTTATGTCTTTTTCGTCGTCTTCTTGTCACTTCTATCCACCCCTCTATCTTTCCTTCAATAACTTCTTTTAGAAGGCAGTTTCTGCGTAAAAC
>NW_019731985.1:425526-429700 GCF_002891405.2 Cryptotermes secundus | reverse complement strand
TCCAGTTTACACGGTCAAATGCCTTCTGCCAGTCTATGAAGCAGACACACAGTTCTTCATCTATCTCCAAAGTTTGTTCTGCTATAATTCTCATCATCCCAATTGCATCCCTGGTTCCTTTTCCTCTTCTAAATCCAAACTCATCTTCTCCAAGTATATCCTCTATTTTCCTTTCAATTCTTCTTTTAAGTATCTTTGCTATTATCTTTGCTGTATGTGCAATAAGGCTTATTGTACGCAGCTTACATGAACTAAATTTAAAATGGCCTCCAGGGCCGAGAGCACAATCGGCAAGAAGCTATTCTACCTTAGCAACTATTTTGAGTGCTCCCCCATCGCCCCCCTTCTAATGCTTTTTTCGCTGCTAGCAATAAATACTTTTACAACCAGATATCTTGTACTGCAGAGTCTCTTTCCTTCTGGCTTTCCCACCAGTATCCTATATGCATTCCTCACCTCCCCATTCGTGCTACATGCCCTGCCAACCTCATCCTCCTCAACTAGTGATATTGAACACAGTTCAAAAATAGAAATAGGTTGGTGGGGAAATAAATATTTTTACAACCAGATATCTGCATACAAGAGATCTGGTTGGCAGGGCATCTAGCACGAATGGGGAGGCGAGGAATGAATATAGGATATTGGTGGAAACGCCAGAAGGAAAGAGACTACTGGGAAGACCAAGGTGTAGGTGGGTGGACAATATTAAAATGTATCCTAGTGAGAGGATGGTATGGTATGGATTGGATTGATCTGGCTCAGGATAGGGACCAGTGGAGGGCTCTTGTGAACACAGTAATGAACCTTCGGGTTGTACAAAAAAAGGCTGGAAAATTCTTGAGTGTCTGCACAATTGGCAGCTTCTCAAGAAGGGCTCAGCTCTATAAGTAAGTTTAATATCACTTCACCCATTTCCTTTTGGTTGGATTCGAGTGAAGTTCTATTAAACTTGGTCCCCCACCCCCTTTCCAAAAAAAAAAAAAAAACATCGGAATGAGAGCCTCTGCAGCTCTGGAGTACAAGAGATTATGTTGCAAATTATTTATCTGGAGAAAGTTTTTCACTAGTGCCTGGGAAGTAATAACCTTTCTTTCACAATAAACACCTCTTTAACAAAAGGCACTGAACATTGTGAACTGTTACATACATGGAATACTTGTATTTAGGAAAGCTGAAGGTGGGGAAACTTGAAAGAAAATTCTGTTTCCATCAGAGATACCTATATTAACCTCATAATTTTCTCATAACTTACACTTGAAAGCCACATAGAACACAGTTTTTCGGTTACATTTAAGTATTATAAATCATGTGTTGTAAGCAACAATACTCATGTTCCCATTTATTATTATTTTCATTAGAATGATGGAATTCGAGAATTTGAAATACACTCGTCAACAAGATTAAGACTGCATTTAATGATATAAGGAAATCTGATATATTCATCTTCACCAGTTCAGTACTGGGCAGAAAAATATGGCAGAAATAATAACATATCTTAAAGAAATGTAATGAATACTGAAAATCTGGTATCTATTTATATTCCAGTTCAGTAATTGAAAGGTTTGTATGGCAAAAGTAACGTCTTACAAAAAATGTAATAAATACTGAAAATCTGGTATATATTCATCTTCCAGTTCAGTATTGGGTACGATTATATAGCAAAAATTAATGATATATGTTAAAGAAATGCAATTACTATTAAAAATCTTATGTTCATGTTCACCAGTCCAGTACAGGTAGAATTATATGGCAAAAGCAAGAGAAGGAATACACCCATAACAGAAATGAATAACAATGTAACAAAAATGAAATAGGTAAAGAAATTACATAAGTAGTCCTACCCACATTCAATCCTGATACTGATTCTGCTTCTCAGAGTTTCACACTGAGGTGGATAACCTGAACTTTGCAAGTCAGTTATAAAGTAATGCCTCTTCATTCTTACCTACACACAAAGAAGACCCATGTGTGTCAGAAAACAATTTCCTATACACTTGATTGAAATATAATATCTTGAAGGTAAAGGACAGAATGAACTCTGACCCAGTGAAGTTCTAATATTCGTAGACGAAGGAAACATGTTTGCAAAGAGGGGAAGAGATGGAGCTCAAGTTCAAAATAAGTCTTGTGTATGTAATCGAACTGTGGTTGACCATGTTATCATTCACTGCAACATGTTTGCAAAGCGGGAAAGAGATGGAGCTCAAGTTCAAAGTAGGTTTCTTGTGTGTAATTGAACTGTGGAGATGATGTTATCATTCGCTGCACAGTAGTTTCTGTTGCTGCAGTGCAACTGCTTGTCACCAGGGATACTTTCTCCAACTTACGAAACATTTAATGATGCTCATGTGACTAGTTGGCACACACATTCTTCCAGTAATTTCATAACTGCTCTCTGTCAATTTCCAGGGCTGGTATGGGCAGGACATTATAAGGGAAAAATGAAGAAGCATTAATTTCCTAATGACTTACTGACAGTATCTTCATCTTCCTCTCTGTGGCCCTTGCCTGGTTTCTTCAGTCATCAACCTGTTTCTTCGCTTACACCACCAAGGAATGTAAATTCGTGTGAGACATCTCACAATACTATCTAGTATTCCTTGGTGGTGAAGTGAACAGCCAGAACACCTAATCCACTCGAAGTCAGTGGTGCTTGTGATGGCAGGTGTGATATGCTGTACACCTGAATTCAAGTGGGCAGCCTCTGTCATTATAGACTCCATCAGAGTTACAGAGTTACAGCAGTACCAACAGTCTCCACCAGCTTCTCAGAAGGATACGTGAGAGACTGTTCTGTATCACTGCACTCCTTGAAATATATGAAGACATTGGCTGATAGCAGCACTTCAAATGTCAGGCATGTCTTGTATGCATCACAGCTGACACCACAAATCACCTGTCTGGCAATGGAACCACTGATGTAAGGTACTGAGAGCACTTCCATGTCACCATCAGGTACTGCAGGACTCATGTCCATCTGTACTTGCTGAGCAACATGGAAACTCAGGCACACCAGCAGGGGTTTCCTTGTCATAACTTGTGGAAGGATTTCGTGAAGCAGCTTCAGGTGCCCTGAAAAGCGATTGTAGATTATCCAGAAGAGTAGCACCATCATCCTCACAATTAGTTTCCCCCAGTCCTCTAAATGCAAGATCATTGATGATGATAGTCTTCAGGACATCTGCAAACTGTCCCACAGTTGGGTTACATGGAGATGTGCGACATGAAATGTGCTGTGGTAGGGCCAGTGTCTGTTTAAAATGACCCATTTTGAGACATGGTTTTGTGTGGCGGTTCCTACCACGATCAGGCTCCTCAGAACAGAAAGTTTGATGGCTGCAGCTGTCCCCATACAACTGCAGGTTGTCTGTGGTGGTGCATAAAGTTTGCAAGTTCTGTCTCATGAATAGCACAAGGGCAGGCAGGCGAGTATGGCACAGGCAGAGGACTAGATGCAGAAGGAAGGATGGGTGACTGTCAGGTTGCTGCAAGGGCAAACATGTCCATTGGGGCAGCAATCGGTTTCCCTCATCTCATGAATTCCTGGTGAGGTGGCTGCCCAGGAGATTGGTCTCAGAGCAGAGTGGGACTCCATCTGACACAGCTACAGTGGCACTTGAAGCAAGGTCCTGAGTTCATTTTCATGAAGCCCAAAGAGTGTTACTTTCCAAATTCCAGATGATTGAGGAATGACCTGGAGGGCAGGAACAGCTGAATCTGGAAATTCTGCAGTCAGAACTGACAGGGATGACTGGTTCCTGGCCAGGAGGTTTGTTAATAATAACTGCAGAATCATTTAAATTGGCAGGACCAGATGGAAGTATCCCTGCTGCTTTACAGTGTGGGATGGAACAGTGGGTTTGTTCCTGTGCTTGTCTGGTCAGGAGGCAGGTATGGGTTTGCACCATAGCCAGTTCACCTGCCGCTGGGGCAAATCGTCTGAAATAGCTCTTCGCAGTGTTAACATGGGTTGCCACTGGGGCAAATCGTTTGAAACGGTTCTTTGCAGTGTTAACATGGGTTGCCACTGGGGCAAATTGTCTGAAGCAGCTCCTCACAGTCTTAACGTGGGTTAAGAATGGAGTAGAGCACAAAGATGCAGTTAAGATCATTCCCTGATATTGAGGGGGCATGTGATACAGAATTTGGCTGCCTGAAGACATGAGCTGAGCCC
>NW_019731985.1:421961-423913 GCF_002891405.2 Cryptotermes secundus | reverse complement strand
ATTACCACTTTGGAGCACATCTTGCAACCCCAGGGACTCTCATAAAGTCCCAGTCAGGAAACAGTTTTTGTTTGTTGGAGGCACAAGTGTAACCGTTTGCCTACACATTTGGCACCACTTCTTCTTACAGATTGTCTTCTCGCATTTACGTTGGGCCCCACTCCCCTCTTTGTAACCGTCCGTCCTGCATGCGGCTCCATCTGAATAGTAGTGCAGGGAGTGAGAGTTGATGGAGATCGGCCCCTCTGCTCTGATGACCACTTTGACGCTGCCCTACCTGATGTTGCCGCTGCTGAAGTTGCTAGGTCATAGCTGGTTTTGGCTTGACCCGGCTCCACTGCTTCTTCCTTCAGTTGAGATTATTAGTGGTTGGATTTCAGGATTGGATCTGATAATATGGGCACCAGCAAACAGCTAGAGGCTGTTTACAATTCAATAGTAAATGGGGAAGGTTTGAGCATGTGGAAGCTGACGGGTTTGACTAGCTAGTGGAGATGATTCTCTCTTCAGGTTGAATACGGGTCAGGCTCAGACAAGTGAGTATGAAACACCTCTAATCAACACGATGCACTTTACACCACAACACTATTGTTGTTCTTCCTAACGACACTTGGCTGCATAAATTTTCACAACCTGATTTAGTTTCAGCTTACAAGCAGCTGGTGTTACACTTCCACTAAAATGCACTCGATCAGCTCGCCAAATTCCTTCGTGCCGCGCTCTTGTTGATTAAGCTAAATCTCAATATGAGTCATTATAAGAGCAAAATTTTGGACGTCTTAGAATTATTTTTTAGTGCGAGTGATGAGGGGTTTGCCTCCATCAAGTTCAAAAGTTGATAGACGACTAAGAATCTTAGACTGACCTCTCTGCCGAGCCATAGGTCCTAACTGATTTGTATCTGCCTATTCTCTCCTAATTTCCTTGATAGGTCGATTCAGATAAGGTGAGTTGCCTTAATTTTGGTTCCGGCCAATGACGGATTATTTTTAAGGGAATTTCGCCCTAAAAGGAAATGGCAAAATTGACAGCGATGCAATGTATGGGGTCACTAATGATCTCTCGGCACTCCCACTTTTGACTTACGGCTGGTAGAAACTGTCACCTCTCAAATTCTCAAGGTGTCTTGCCGCTGCAAGGCTAATTCTTAATTTCTAAAGAGTCTAAGTGGGGGTTTCTTGAAGTATCACTTTCTGCCCTTCTGGAAAATAACACCAGATGCTTGGACGCAAGGTCTAGCAGATGGCCTTGTCTGCACAAGTTTGGTCTATCTGCTCATTGCCTATTCCTTGTTCTTATGGTGTGTCTTATTAAACCTTTGTTTCTTCATAACTTCTTATTATTGACTCTTATTAGCTACTAAAAAAAAGGGTGTGGGATTTTGATGGTGCGATTACAGAAGGTTACTACTGATGGGGATGCTTGCAGTGCTAAGGCAGTTTGATATTAACCTCTATGGTAACTGATGAAATTAATGGTTTTATGTGTGAAGGATAGGATGAGAAACTCTGGCACAAAGAATTGATACTATTGCTTTTTGCTTGATGTTTATGGTTTGGGGGGGTGTTGTCTTAGCCACTGAGTGGCCATAGCCATCTGCAGTCCCTAGTTGTTAACAAGTAGTGAGACTATATGTATAAATCTTAATGGAAGCCAGTGTAAGAGCACCACATTCTGTTGTGTTCTCAATGAAGCTCAGAAGCTACATTACCTGTACCCATGTCCAAATCATTACATAAAGCATGGGTTTCTGTAATGATTTCAGGACATTTCCTTGTCTAAAAATTGTTTATTCATTTGCTGTGCATTCATAATTCGCATTGTTTCCATTTTTCTTAATATTTATGCAGTGTTGTACTTTGCATACCCAGAGGTCTTGTCTGTTAGTGAAAGAATTTATGAAAAACTAATTATCGTTAGGTGAAATTTAATATTTGTCAACAAGTATGTTT
>NW_019731985.1:402952-412885 GCF_002891405.2 Cryptotermes secundus | reverse complement strand
AGCGGGCAAAATTTCACAAAGTTTTGGTCGAATGGGGTTTGGGTACCAGTTTTAATGGCGGAAATTGTATCTGCACGCCATCTTGCAGGCAGTGAGTGTACTATATTAAGAAAAACCGATGATATGTTTTAAAAAATATCTTATTACGAAGTAGTTTCGCACGCTGAAGCCATCTTATGCCAGGTACTGGGATTTCGTGAATCCGTAGGCAGTGAAATTTGCCAGAGTGTTCTGTACTGAGTAATGCATGAGCACGCAGTCATCTGAATATGTCTTACCGATAATTCATGGCCTCCGCGATCTGGTGGCCAAAGGTTGAACTATAAGATGTGGCTGTCTTCGCTACTTGTCTAATTTTTAATGTTGCCAACCCGCCCTCTCGTGGCCGATTCCTGTACTACAATTCGAAGGCCGTGCCATCTGTCGTCAAATCGCAGTTACGGGGGTTGCGGCTGAAAATTCGTCCTGTGCTAGTAGTATTCGTACTAAGATTTGGCCAAGTCAATGCTCTCGCCATATATCGGCAATTTTTTGTATTATCAATTGGCGTGCTAAACTTTTTTTTTCTTTGCTGGAGGTACAGGAATACTAATTTTAACAAAATGATAGTATATATTTTTTCCTCTCGTACATAAAATTTTCTTGCTCTTCCTGCCACCTATCCCCCTAATCTCGTAACTCCCCAATTATTCTTTCATAATTATTGCTGTCTTATGGATCCGGGTGGATTCGAACTGCTGAAGTCTGGTTTGCTGGCCCAGTGTCTTATCCACTAGACCACGAAGCTCTCATACTGTAAATAATTTGGAACTGACTGATTAATCATGCTGCTTCCAAATTTTAGGAAAAATAAAATATTTTTAAGTCCTTTCTACTACCAGGCAACTGGAGGTCTCGAACTATCGTACTCTGGTTTACTGGTACAGTGTCTTAACCACTAGACCATGAGTAGCAGTACGAATTATATTATTCCGGAACTGTATGATAAATTTGACGTCGCCCATATTTGTCTGATGCTTTCCTACTCTTGCCCGTTGCTTGGTTCAGCTTCTGATGATACTGGAGGGTGCATACTCCCTCAAGTGCCAACGCCATTGCATAGAGTATGGCGGGCAATTTGAAATGTAAGTTTCATCTAGTGACTTTTCCAGTGGATTGTGTGGTGCTCCTGTATTTACAATTGTGACAAAGAATTGAGCTCCTTTCACCTAACATTACGAGATTGCATGCCAGAAACAATAAGAGCGGTGAACATCACTGTAAATACAGTGCTACCACAAATGCACTTGAAAAGTCACTAGACTAAACATACATTTCTAATTACCATACTCTCTACTATTGGCACTGGTACTTGCAATGGAGCAACATATTTCCATCTGTACAGGCGTTTCTGGGGATATGAATGCTCCCACTGTACCGATGTATGGGGAAGAACGTGATTTAGGATAAGTTCTATTGTTGAGAGTGCAGGAAACAATGGTGCATAATATAAAACACAAATCACAATACAATGAGCTTCATTTGAAACATTCATCCTTATGGCTAATATTCTAACAAAACAGGTTTCCTTCCACGATGTGCTGCCACGTAGTCTGGTAGCTACATATCTGAGAAACCTGAAGATGCAGGCAGCAGCTTCCTCCAGGGTCCTGGTAACATTGCAGTTTGGTATATACCACACCACATGATGTCACATGCCAGAAGACTGTGATCTCCATTCACTGTTGTGATAACCTCAAATCTTACACATTTCATCCTGCAAAAAAAAANAAAAAAAAAAAAAAAAAAAAAAAAAACAGTAGTAGGAAAATAATTTATAGGGCCCTGAATGTTCTGATCTGTCTCTTGCACGTGTAATATGCATACTCTGCACTTGTGTCAAGAGCAACTGGACTTGCATGACTCACAGAGCATAAACCACTAATCACTTCACCCCTCATATATGTAGGCCCTTGCCCATCCTGTCATGCGGCTTCATACCAATCCACTGTCAGCAGCATTCTGCCACAAACTTGTTAAGGTCACATGCTGAGTGTTATACAGTAAAACTTGGTTATAGCAACATCGGTTTCTGCGACACCTTGTCTATTGCGTCAAATATTCAATGGTACGAACTAATTCCTCATAAAGCAACTGTTTTTATACCTTGCTTAGTACGACATGCACAAATGCATCAACCTCGTATGTAACGTCATTTTCATTCCTGAATTTCTCTGATATGGACATTGAACGTAATTTAGAAAGTGTGTACTGGGCAAGTAACAGGAAACAGATGAAGATAACTGATTACTGTACTCGTATCTAGGTACAGTAAGGCACAACAATTGATGTAATCTACTGTAATTTGGTGAGTAGGCCTACCTTTAATATACAGTATTAGTGCGGTGTGTATTGTCAGTGAAAAGCGCTGTAATATGTCTTTGATATTACACATTTGGGCAATTCCACGTTAATGTTACGTTAGTCTGTACTTAACTACGTATTTCACTAAAAAATGCAACATTTTAACTCGGTTTTTGGTAGATTTTTACGTGACTAACATAAGGCTACTGTGGAAGTGCCCATTTCGGTTACAACGACATTCGTTTATAACGACACTATTTTTAGGTCCCTTTGATGACGTTATAACCAAGTTCTACTGTATATCTTTACTTATTACATTCTTTGACATATACTGTAGCAGTCTGCATATGGGAACAACAGATCCCAAGTGTTTTACGTTTTCCTCACCAGTCTGTGCACATATTATTTCTGCATCACTGCCTCTTGCAACCGGTGGGAGTGAAGGAAGCTACAAGACAGGAAACAGCAAGCACTCGTACAGCAATTCAGTGGGTGTTCAACATTTTGTCATTATGCAAACTGCATCCCCATCAGATGTGACTGTTATTATCTGGCCACAAATTACAATGGAGGACTCATCCACTATAAACACTGCAACCATTGTCGTCTCAAATGTCTACCTTATAAGTTCTTCATTCCATGATAACTGGGCATACTAAAGTGCAACTTTCATGTTACAGCAAAATTTGATAAGCTTGTGCACCCTGTTGGAATGAATGAAACTGTCAAATTTTAGCCCCCTATGCCTTTGAATTGCTTCATAGCCGGAACTCACATTTTGAAAGAAACGTTTTTTGGCAAGACACAGCTTGTAAAAGTTCCTATAACTGTCATCACTGAACGATCTGAAAACTCCTACCAAGAATAATTGCTCAGAGAAGTGTACCTTTATGTCAAGAAGTGTAATTTTGGAGGGGGGGGGGAACCCAAAACAAAACAAGATTTAAGATTCATCATTTTCACCCAATATTGTGCCACATACATACTTTTTATAACTTCCTGAAGAGCTACAAAGATAAAAATCTGACATGTAGGGGGACCCCAAAGATTCTGTAACATCTATTTCCAATATATATGTGGCCCCAAACTGTCCCCTCCCCCCCCCTTCCCTAAATGCATATTCCTCTCTTCCAACCCACAAAGTTCATTTCTTCGAGACTACTGACAAATCCAGCCAATGTTTCTGTTTTCAACACAGTGTTCAGCTGGGCTGAAATGTCAAAGGGATATTCTACCATTAGACTTCCTACACCAATGGAAACTAGACTGTCCTGTGTTCAATCCTTCCCCAGTCAATGAGTTTGGTCTTGATAAAAATGTTCGCAACTCCACCCCCCCCCAACTGACAAAAAGACATCAAAGTCAGCTGGTTACCTCATTACAGCTCTCAGTAGCAATACTCCCTGTGTTGCTAGCCCGAAGTGTTCTCACAGACAGTGATGGAGATCCTCCACTTGACTTCACGCAGTTTCAACATGATCTCCACTGCTTCTAGGTGAACCAGCCTCAGTCTGCAAACAGATGCATTTCACAAGTATACGATGGGGTACCCAAAAGAAACCGAACTAATTTTTTTGTGGGCAGAGCTTTTGTAGTACCGCGTTTTGCGGCTATGAGTGCATAGAGCTAACATTCCTGAGTCGATAAGCCGACTACCGTTGCTTCTGAAGGTAAGGACTAGTTTCGGCAGAGTTTATAGTGACAACTGTTTTGTGTGATTCCCGTTTTTGCAATGGCTGATTTTCGTGAACAGCGTGCGGTGGTGAAATTCTGCTTTTTGCTCGGGAAAAGTGGAACAAAAACTCTTGAAATGTTAAAAATGGTGTACAAGGACGATGCTATGGGGAAAACTCAAGTGTTTGAGTGGTTTTCCCATTTAAATAATGGTGAAATGTCAATTGATGACAAACCTCGTTCTGGTCGTCCTTCCACGGCCCGAACACATGAAAATGTTGAAAAAATTCGTGAAATCAAGGAAGATCGACGACAGACCATTGAAGAAATTGTGGAGCTGTCGGGAGTGACTTGGAGCTCAGTTCAGCGAATTCTGACAGAAGATTTTGGAATGAAAAGGGTGGCTGCGAAATTCGTGCCATGACTGCTGACTGCTGAACAAAAACAAGGTCGCGTGGAAGCATGCTGTGCTTTGAAAGAAGAGTCCCGAAATGATCAAAACTTTTTTTTGTTTCCTCGAATGAAAAGAGACATGAAAGGAAAGCGTTTTGCTGATGTTGCTGAGGTGAAGGAAAAAACGACGGAGGCGCTGTCAAGCATCTCAAAAGATGAATTTAGACAATGTTTTGAAAAATGGAATAAAAGACTAGACAAGTGTATTAGTGTAAGTGGAGAGTACTTTGAAGGGGATTGAAGGTTTGTGCTTAAAATTTGAATAAATAAGTTAAAAAAAAAATAAGTTTGGTATCTTTTGGGTACCCCCTCCTATTTATAAAAACAGCAGAATGTTAAGTCCCTATGTCTTACAGCAGATGTTCTAATCAGGGATACATGTACACTCACTCACAGGATCAGTGAGGCCTCACAAAGTGCAGGTAAGTTACTTCACACACTGTCACACACAACCAGAAGCAGGCAACAGTGCTTCTGATGGCTTCTTGCATGGCTTCAACCCTGATGAAGGCATTACATTCCTGCAAAACATTGGACTTTCTGCAAACTACATGGCATTACAACCCACGAGTCTGTACTCTCTTTACCCTGTATTTATAATGCATGACAACATGTAGCTTGAGACAGAAATGAAGTTTCCATGGAAAAGGGGCAGGTTAAGTTTCACTCTGAGACCAAGGGGCACATCATATGAAAAGCATTCAGAATGGCAACTTACATCAAATCAGCAGCAAGGCTATAATAATTCCAACATTTTTCTGTACGACTGTTAACTTAAAACACAAATCATCGCATACTCAGTCCCATGCAAACTTGAAGACTCCCTTCATAAACTAATAATCAAGTGCTGTGTCCAGTGGTTTACCACACTTTAAAATGCACCACCTACAGGTTTGCTGTCTGCCTGACTTAGATTCCTCCTTCAGTCTCCAACTGCAGATTCTAGTGGGTGAATGTCTTCAGTTTAATCAACCCTTTGCCACAATTTTCATTCAATGCACCCTGACACAATTAGAGCTGAAAATTTAACCCTCTGAAGCCTGAAGTCCACCTAATTATGATATTTAAAAGTTCAGTTCTTATCTCAAAGAAAACACACCATGTCTGCATTACAGAGACCAACTGCCTAATCACTATGGGAATAATATGAAAATTAATCATATGTTTTGCTAAGCTAAAAGGGACAGGGTCCTCTTAATTTTGCCATGTTAAGGATGACAGTTTCAGTATACAGCAGACTGGATGCAGGACCTGTCACTGACATGGCTGCACAATGGTGTAGTGGTAATGCCCGAGATGTATATTTAGGGGTTCCTCTGTTACAATCTTGGCCAGGGCAATGGCTCTCCTCAGTCCCACCAGGCAAACACCATGACAGTACTTGGAACAGGCCATGGTCACTTCCTTCCAAGTCCTTTCCAGCTCACTGCTCACTGGTGATCCTACAAGTCCGAGATCCTGCTGATCCATGCCGTGCCATGGAGACAGTGCACACACTACAGCATACTGGAAGTAATGCCAAGTAACGTCAAAGTCAGCCACAACATTTTGCTCCAAACCATGGGACTTCACTTCTATCAGCTTCTGATGGACTTGGCTAAGATCCTGAAGATGGATAATGCGTTTGTTTGTCCTGCGGTTTCATAAGCTGTACTTCAAACACAGCAGTTGCACTCTGTTATTTTTTGTTTGCATATCTGTGTTTCAACTGCAGTTGTTAGGGTTGAATGGTCACAGCTGTGACAACATTACTTCCACCAGACATCATTAAAATTTAGTCAGGGCCAAACTGTTTCACACCAACAAACGGAAATACCACGGACTACCTACGCGAACATACCACAGAAGCTGCATGACTGTAAAATGTGAGTTGGTGCACAGTAGCTGAATGAATAAGAAACAGACTGTATGAGATTTCAGGTTTTCACAGCAGGGAAGACTAGCACTTTGGTCTTCTGTGGCCTGGCAGGCAGCTCCCAGCATTTCACAAGCAATACACTGCTTCCATCTTCCAGGTGAAAGTAGATGGAGACAGTATGCACCCCCAAAACATGGATTCCCATGCACCACGCTACCAGGTTCACAGTGCACAGGACCACAATCTAAGTCCTGAATTACTAGTACCCTCACTTCTGCAGGTCAAAACCCATAAAAGTTTACAATTAAGTTTATTTCAACAAAACAAATCCATAAAAGTTATAAGGACCCAACAACAGAGCAGATGCTTCCCACCCCTTCATCTGAGGATGGAAGGGACCAAGTTTCCAAAACTCTGTGTGCTTTAATGTTCTTTAGAATACTGCACAATGTATAGTTCCAAACCCAGTAATCCTGACTGTGGTAGACCATCGTCAGAACCCATTACAATCTAAATGTCATGTGTTTCTGCAAGATGGTGTGTGCCAAAACATTCCGGGAAATGTCCTGGTGTGAGAACACAAGATGAAAAGCTATTTATAATCTTGTTAGTTCAGTTCCCATTTCTTTTGGAAGATATGTATGGTTTCAGCTGTAAATTCTTAAGTTTCTCCTAGCGCCAATCACCCAAAAACAGCTGGCGATTGCTGATGTAAACTAAATACTGTAACCGTTCATTCTGATTGGAGGACTGTTGTGTGTTAATTAAATCAGTATTAAGTTAAGATTACAAAATTACAAACAAAGAGATCTGGCAGATAGCCAGCTCTTACACGCGGAAGGAACATAGTTCAAGTTTTGCTATGTGGACAGGAAGTAACATCTGGTACTTTCCTGAAATTCTGGCAGTTTCAGCAAAGTCGGAAAGTCTTTGAGAATTTGACAGCTGACAGCTTGGGACAGCGATAACTTAGAAGTGGGACGGCCGGAGCCTCATACCCTGATCGTAATGCATCAAGGGGCTGTCAACCTTAGCGTCAGGTCAGCATCTGCCAGAATCACATAGCAAAGCAACATGATTGGGAATTCAAAATTTAGGGAACCTCCTAGTTTGAAAACTTAACCAATGGCAGAAGTGGAGGAGTGGATTTCTCTTGGAGTCTGGGGTTCGTGGACCTCAGGATTCAGAGAGAGAAGGCATTCCACCTTGAGGAGTCTTCATACAACTTTCGGCAAAGTCAGACACAAAATTTACAACTACGGCCCTTTTGAAAAGTACTATAAGTAAAGTTCAAATTAAGTGTCCTAATAAATTCACTTGTATTCAGTGAGCGGGAGGGAATCATATGATTACTAAGTGCAACGGTCTAAAGAGGTGTGTGTGTGATTGTAGAGAAAGGTTCTTCCTGCCCTGCCCGAGCCAGACCCGTAAGACCCGGGATATGAGCTCAGCTCTACAAATTACCGAACAGAACCCAGATACTCCTGTCTTTACCTGCTCTTGCGTACCAGCTCCAACAATCACAATTCTCCTCCCTTCCCACCTAACTTCTCGACATCCACGAGAAGAGGGAGGACGGTGATAAGTGGAGCACAAACATAGGATAAAGGGAGGACAGTAACAATACCAAAGGAACAGAACATCTGTACATTCATTTTCTAAGCGCAATCTAATTATTGAAATTCTTCCCACTCCCAGCTGCCATTTCTCTCTATCCACCCACTGTCGCCCCCATGCAATGGCCCCATACAATTCTCACATGCAACGGAGGGTTACAAATATCTGGGCAAGAGTATGCACGAGTGAAATATGTTCATCACTTGTTACTTCTTCACTCAACTCAAAAAATTTTTACAAGTCTATCGGCACATATGGCACCCTTTCCCTTATGATCTGCATCCTTTTCTCAGACTGGGCAACACCAAACATTCCCATTTTTGTGTTTCATCCCAATACACAAAAAATACTGCAGCCAAGTAGGCAGCACTCCAGTTTTGTATCTGGGAGGTCCTAGGCTGAAACCTCAGCACAGAGACTGGCTATGCTGAGTTCAGACCTTTCACAGAGTACTTCAGTCTCTCCAAGCTAATGCCATGACAGCACCTGTAACTTCAAAATGTTGCATCACAGAAGACCGTAATGTTGACTATGTTCATAATAATAATACAGTATTTCTATGGGGCAGAGCTGATACATGAGAATCTTACAAAATATGTCATGATTACTTTGTATACCACCAAAACTTTTTGGGGAATGAGGCTGCATGCGACTAGGAACACATTTTCCTGAAAATTAGTGACATTTTGTACCGAGTAATTCACATTCAAAGATCAACTCTGATGAGTGTGAGACAGGCCTATGTGACACTTCATGGGAACCTACACTCAAATGGTTCTGTGGACTGACCACACACAGGATGGGCTCTCTGCTCTAATTATGGCAAGAGTTGCAGCCATTTTTACAAGCTGTGTCACAGCAAAGAATTCCATCTCCTTTTAATGAAACTGTTTAAACACAAACCTGTGAAATTTAAATCTGTATGGTCACATGTGAAACACAAACATATCAAAACCTGCATGGTCCAATCTTTCAGGACCCTAATAGACTGTGCCTTAAATGAACATTTCTCTACTGAATTCTTGTGCATCTTATTTGAGAACCGTGACCAATCCTATGTTGCCATGTTTAACACTTTGCAGACAGGTGTAATATTATTATGATTTTATGACATGTTATGCTGAAACACACGATACCTTGAACTGGCGTGTGATAGACCTCTTGAATGTTTGCTTCGTAGTCAGTAACATGACCCTGTTGCTTATGACCCAACTGTTTTCCTTTCCCACTCCAAAAGAAAATGCCTTTGTTCATCTTCCAGCTGCATGCACCAGGCAGGAAGTTACTAGTGCAAAATGGATCAAGGTCGGAAGAGGTTGAGGTCCAAGCGTTTTCTTGAAGAACAAGAAATATCTGACTCCTTCTCCGATAAGTGTGATAGTGACTCTGATAGTGAGTGTGGCAGGGGTGAACAAAAATTGTGGCCACAGACAGTGAACATGTTTCCACCCAGACTGGTGATTCATGAGGAATATGCTGATTATGGCAAAGTTAATACTGACCGTTTTTATGTTCAGTATATTGGTTGAATTCTAAGTGATACATTGAAGTGACAGTGACTCTGATAGGGAGTGTGGCAGGGGCAAACAAAAAATTGTGGCCACAGACAGTGAACATGTTTCCACCCAGACTAGTGATTCATGAGGAATATGCTGATTATGGCAAAGTTAAAGAGTTCACAACCTCAGTTTTTATGAAAATTGTGAAGAGTGAACATGCCAAGGGGAAGCAGCCTTCTAGGCGATGCTGTGTTTGCGCAGTACACAACAAANGTGTTCCCAGATTTTGCTGGTCAAGAATATATTAAAAGTACCATGACAATTAAAAACCCAGAGCTGGGCATTTAAATTAGTCACCGAGAGGCTGGCAGCAAATACGTTAATTATACACAGCCCACCTGTGAATGATGTAAACATGCCATGATCCCGGACACGAAGAATTTTGAGGAAAGGCATCACAATGTGCTTGTTACCTTGTTATGTCTGCTG
>NW_019731985.1:374024-398782 GCF_002891405.2 Cryptotermes secundus | reverse complement strand
AAAAATTGTGGCCACAGACAGTGAACATGTTTCCACCCAGACTGGTGATTCATGAGGAATATGCTGATTATGGCAAAGTTAATACTGACCGTTTTTATGTTCAGTATATTGGTTGAATTCTAAGTGATACATTGAAGTGACAGTGACTCTGATAGGGAGTGTGGCAGGGGCAAACAAAAAATTGTGGCCACAGACAGTGAACATGTTTCCACCCAGACTAGTGATTCATGAGGAATATGCTGATTATGGCAAAGTTAAAGAGTTCACAACCTCAGTTTTTATGAAAATTGTGAAGAGTGAACATGCCAAGGGGAAGCAGCCTTCTAGGCGATGCTGTGTTTGCGCAGTACACAACAAAAGGAGTATGACTGTCTACATGTGAGTTCTGTGTAATGCCACTTCATAAAGGGGAATTTTTCCAGAAATATAACACTCTCAAGCACTTCTAGCAGCATTGGTAAGGGTTTTCCAAAAATTTTAGTTCATAAAATTAATTAGGAAATTTTATATTAATTTTTGAAGTGAACAGTGCACAAGTTAGGGTAGTAGGTTTAAAAGCCACACTGTTACATAGTTAATACAGTCACTGCCATGTCCAAGTGATTGTTGGATAGATAAGTGTTCCCATATGTATATTACTGTATCCACCTTAGGTCAAACTGTAAAGCATACAAACACTATTTCTGTCTGACAGTTTACTCATAGTGTGTTCCCAGATTTTGCTGGTCAAGAATATATTAAAAGTACCATGACAATTAAAAACCCAGAGCTGGGCATTTAAATTACTCACCGAGAGGCTGGCAGCAAATACGTTAATTATACACAGCCCACCTGTGAATGATGTAAACATGCCATGATCCCGGACACGAAGAATTTTGAGGAAAGGCATCACAATGTGCTTGTTACCTTGTTATGTCTGCTGCCAGCATTGCTCCCTACTGGCACCCTTCAGCCTGTCACATTGGTGCTGATGTGGATCCTTCACTCAGCTTCAGTAACACCTCCACTGCTTCTGCATGAACCAGCCCCCACATGACAGTTATAGGTGCGCCTATTAAACCAACAAAAGAATCATTCTGTGTCAAATGGCGCACTGTGGGGAACTGCAGCTCTCTGAAACTTATACCAGGGATACATGATGCCTCACACAGGGGAGTACATGAGATATATCGCATCCACTGTCAAATACACAGGAACAGGACCCACCTACCCCCGGGCCCACAACCTTGTCAACTTTTTTGCACACATTTGTTTTTTTGTATAAAGAAACCTTCTGTATCTTATCTTTATTGGGCATAACACTGTGCTTGATTAATAACCACTGTGGATGGGTTCACTTTTAAGAACAAGGGGTACAGCAACTGAGGAAGATTCAGGAACACATACCTACAGCAACTCAGCAGCAAGGCTTCAATGATATCCTTCTACATTGTGGGCAACTTAATATAAAAATCCCAGTGCAGCTAAATAATACAAGTTTGCACACACTGTAACTTGAACAAATTATATGTGTAATACTGGCTGGGTAGTGGCAGAATAATATAATAAATCTGATTTCACAAATATAATGGCACAGTAAGTTATGGTGGGCCTATAATCCATGTTATACAATTGTGTCCACAATAAAAGTGAAAATTCTAAATGTAGGCCATAGCTTCAGTTCATGTGGTCTTGCAAAACATCTGAATAGTGTCCATCATTACACAATTAATTCATCACCTAACATGTTAAACCTGATAAGGTTAAATTTGATATAGCAGACACAAAACTCGGTCGCAAGACGATGCAAATTTCAGTAATCAAAGTACTGGAAATGTATATCTTTCCATCGTTACAGAATACGTCGGTTTGCTCCTCAAAAGTCTCCTAAACCTGGGGTACTGTCATACTGCAGTCACAATATAAGATGAACACGTAAAATTTTACAGCTGGCTGAAAATACGCTGTAATGTTTAGATTCAACACTGCAGGCCTCATCAATAACACTTGCATAGAAATATTTTCTCCTGTCGCTGGTTTAAATTATGGATATTACTTTATTCTGATGTGCTATAAAAAATATGCGTTATCATGCTAATGCGCCTAGTACGTTCAATGCACAACAGTACAGACGGCCACCATTTTGAATTTATTTATTATTTTCTTTTACTGTAAGATTTCAAAATTAAAAAAAAAAGCTCAAAAGCAATATTTCATTTGCAGTTCGACTCATTTATTCATTATGTGCACATACACAAGCATATGAGCTTGTTTTAAACTACAAACTGGTAAAGAAAATGAAATTCTTTCTAAAATGCGAATTTCTTAGACTGTATATTGAACACGTGGCAACACTTGACGTCGTTGTTAACTAATAAGTTTAACGTAAATCGTATTTACGATATAATAATAAGCCTACAAACCTTACGCTTTTTCTTCTTACTACTGCTGAACTTCCAAAATCTTCCACAACTTCCCACAACGGATTATGATCGATTATGATCATGACAATTATGACCCGAAGCACTCCTCAGTGCTGCCAAAGTCAAAGTCATGTTGCAACTGACAATCAGTCAGGGTCAGTCAGTCTTGGTGGTCTGGGTGTCATCAGTGTTACCAATAGTATTACGACTAATATTGCATTATTGTCTTGACGTCATTGTCCGTCCCTTCCCAGTCCCGTGTCAGCATCGGCAAACCCGGCAAACCCAAAGTTCCTCCTTTCTTGGTCCTGGAGAGGATATTTTTAGCCAGGGTATTCAGAAAAAATAATGCTTTTTGTAATTTAATTTTTTTGATATTCATATTTTATATTGCATTTTTTACAAAGATTAAAATATATATTTTAACATATCAAGAAGGCTGCTGTGGTTGTGGAAAGTTGAAATCTACATATATTGTGCATCCAAAGCATTATAAGTGTAAATAATTAACATTAGAACACCTTTTGTGATAGTGTTTTCCCAGACATATCACTGTACCTCTGATTTTTCTGTGAGAACCGAAACATGTAAGGTTGTTAAGTGATGAAGCGATAAACTCATCGATGAATCACACTGGATGGAACTGTTTAATCTTTGTAACTGATAGTGTGACAGACCAGAATGAAACAAATCAAATTCAATTTTTTAATTTAGATTTTTTCCAAAAATTCTGGGGAAGGTAGATGGCTGTCTCAGCAATTCAAATGCAAGTACACTTGACTATATTCAAAGACAACTGGAATATAAATACATATTACTGTCACACAAACCTCATACTATTGCAGAAATGTCTTTGAACTATTATTCAAAATAGCTTGGAATTTTTTGTGGGTTATATAATAACATTATCAGTATCCAAGACACTATACCACCATGTGATAGGAAGACTGATGAATAGGAAAGAAGCAGTTATGGCCTAATCAAGGCTCTAACCTGGCATTTGTCTGGAAGACCTGAGCAAACCCACAAAAAAGCCTGTCAGGATATCTGTTGTTCTGGCTGAGATTTGAATTGAGCTTTTCCTCAATATAAATCAAGAATATGATCAATACTTCTAGACCAACCTGTTTGGTGAGTAGCTTTTACGATAACATCAACAGTATTAACTGAAACTCTGGTCATGGTGGTGCTTGTAATTGCTATGATTTTTTGATTTCAGAAATTCCAGTAGTATCTCTCCCACATCACAAATGTGTGCATCATCCATGCCATTATTCTTAATTGTAGGGAATTAAAAGCAAGAAGCTTAGGATNAGAGAGAGAGAGAGAGAGAGAAAGAAACAGATGAGGGGACTACCTTCACAACATTATTGCAGGATTTATAACATGAATATTTTTATGTATGATTTGAAGCTTCATGCCAACTGTATAGACTGAAGCCTTCTCAGGTGATCAGTCATGTGGTGAATCTCCTACCTTTAGAAGTGTACTAAATATGACTCAACGGGGAAAACTAAATGTTTCAAAACAGTTCTGTCTTCTGGGACATAACACTGTGTGATTTGGTGAAAGTCAACTGGCATTCTGAGGGAATGTATTACCTCCATATTTGGGGTTTAAGAATAACTGAAGCAAGAAACCACCATGAAAGCAGGTAGGAAGCAGAGCTTTTATTCATTGACCATGATGATAGAGATGACATGTTCCTCCAAAATGTCAGTTGACTTTCAATGGAGTACAGGGCATTATATCTCAGAAGATGGAACTCTTCATGTTGGATACATGTGAAGTACACAATGTTTCAGAAGCTGGACCTGCTACCACCATCATGTGTTAGTGAGGGAAAGGATCCTGTCGGTTGGGTCTGTTAGCAACTAGCTGTCCAGTGATTAAGGCTAGTTCTTTCTAATGGTCCCATCTGAGAAGGATCATTTTCTGCACTTATATCTGATGATGAAAGTAGATCCAGCTGTTGAAACACTGTACTTCAAATATATCTAACATGAGAGACACTATCCAGCTTAATATTTACATGATTCTACATAACTACATGGTGTCATATTTCAGAAGATAGTTCTTTTTATAATCATCACCATGAGTACATATGGTGTCACAAGTTTTATTTTATTTTTAATGTTTACAATTTGTTCCCCCATGTGGAGGCAGGCTAGAATACTTCTACCATAGTCCTGCAGATCATAGAAGGCAACAAAAAGGGAACCCAGTGCCTGGGGGTGTAACTGGGCCATCCTGTCACTGGGGGACATAAATACAGACATGATTCCCCAGGTTGGGGGCTTGGACATGAGGCTGGCAACCTTGTGCTGTAAAAAAATTATTGTTGTGAAATAAAAAAGGAAAAGATAACACCAGATACAATCTGGCAGAATCTTCTAAGGAGGCTGTGACTCAAAAAGGGTTGTTTTGCCAATGATGATGAGTTACAATTTATTAGCACTTTCGCTGACCATCTGACTTTGTCCACTGTTCTCCATACTGTCCAAGCTGGGATGGATGACAGCTTTGTATATAAATACAGCATGCAAACACAACACTCATCACATCAACCCCTGATAACTGAGGCAGTAACAGTCTCTGAAGTGTTGGACACAAACTCTACATTGACACAAGTGATCACCTGAGAGGACTTCATTTTCTACTGGCGCTGTTAAAGCTTCAAATCATGCAAACAGCATACCATATATCTCTAGGATAAGAAAGCATGCCATGTCATTTTCATAATTCTTTTTATATAAACTAACATGTTTAATACATTTATATAACCAATAATTGTTAACATACTGTTACTTTCTTTCACAGATAAGAATGGCACAGAAAGATATATTCATTCATACCTGAACATACTTCATTTGGCTGATATATATATGTATATGTATCATTTAATTTCATTTGTATTTATTTCTGAGATGAAATAAAATCCTGATTTAATTTCAAAACATCTGATTACTTACAAGAACGGACATACTACTAATAAAAGAAACAAGTTAGGTAAGACAAAACGAAAATTACTGTACCCTCAAGTTATATTTGTTATGTTCAAAATTATTTGTTATGCTCGGAACTCAAATGCATTACTGTGAGGTGACTCCAGTGAAAGATAAATGTCTCTGTATTTGAGAGCCACAACTCATGATCCAATATCAAGTCACGGCATTTCAAGCTTCATGATAGAAGAAGTAAGTAAAATAGCCAATATGTGTAACAACTACATCATAATGACATACAGAATGCACTGCTATTGTGTACAGGTGTGAAACTTTGTCTCTTTCTAAGAGATTGAGGGCATCTAAGAACTGGACATTGAGGACAATATTTGGACCTATGAGAGAGGAAGTGACAGGATGGTAGGGAAACTCACATAATGAGGAGGTTCATAATTTGTGCTCTTAATACTGTAAGGTGATTATATCAAGGAGGATGAGATGGGCAGTCCATGCAAAATGTTGGTCTGAAAACCTCAATGGAAAGAGTCATATGGGAGATCTAACCATAGATTAGAGCAGTGTTTCTCAACCGCCGGGCTGGGGCCAAGTACCACGCCCTGGTCACAGTCTGACAAAGGTTGAGAACCACTGGATTAGAAGATAATACTGAAATGGACTTTAGAGAAACATTGTGTGAACTGGATTCAGCAAGCTCTGGAGAGGATACAAGGGTGAGTTTTCGTGAATATGCTAATGAAACTTTCTGTTGCTTAAAAGCAAAGAATTTCTTCACTGAGCAACTATTTTAAAAAAATGTTCTGCAACAAGGAGTTGGGTAGAGAGCGCCACTGTTTATTAGACAGTACTTTGTAGTTCCCTAAATCAATTTGTACTATTATTCTCTACACTCAAGTCTGGTTCACTTACTAAGGCAAGCAGAACAGCCCCCTGGGTCATCAGACCATTGAAAGACATCTACCTTTGCAGGAAAACAGAAATCATGGTCACCTCACAGGCTTGTTACTTGAATTAGAAATGAAAGCCTATAAAACAGAGTTTTAACATAAGATATTAAATGAAATATAATTTTTTAACAAATTATAATGAATACTTTACATGACACCTCAGTGTAAATGTGGATACTTTGGCCCTCTGAAGGGGACCATTGAACTGGTCAGCTAAGCCCACAATGTACAGCATCAAGTGGCAACACAGGGATAAGGCTTAGCAGGGAAGGTGGGATCTTGAGTGATTCACCCAAAAGAATGGATATCTATCTATCTATATGTGAGAATTGTTTCCAGCATAGTGTGCACTATAGATGGACATCTCTCGGTTCAGTAAGATATACATAATTTTATGCTGCCTTCAAAATCCTTGCTGCAGCCCTTGCAGCATATCAGTTCCACAGCAAAGACAAACAAATATTGCATTTGTTCCATGTCAGATGCAATTCCAAATTTCAGTTCTAGTTGAGACATTCTCCAACACTGAAACAGAATATGTATTACAGTAAATTATGTCAACATGAAAGGTTTCTGGTGGTAGTGCAATTCTGAATAAATCTTGTGTTACAAGGAAAATGTCTGCAACTTATTAGTCTTCTTTTTCTCATGATTATGCTCTTTGATAAACAACATCAGAATTAAGACTGTGGTCTCTGAGGTATGACAATATGTAGTCTGATGGGTGGCTACCAACAACTGAGGGGAACAGGTTGCCTCCAACTTCATGTGGCAATGTTGGCTATTACCTGCACAGTGTCATAAACCAGAACACTACAATCTTATAAGCAAGTACTATTAATGTCAATTCTGCACTTGAGCCTTTACACTGTGTAAGTGTGGATAGTGTTACCAACATTTTGGAGGTACATGCTGCCTACATATTCAGGGTCTAAGTGTGTAGGGCATGTGAGTGTTCATGTTATATACGTTTTGGCCCAACAGACTCACGAGGGAGGAAGTATGTGGGCTGGAGACCTGGCTGGGACAATAAACAGGGAAATGTTATCAAAGGGGCCCTTTTTAGGGCCACAATGTGCATCAAAAAGCTATAGGAAAGTGGTGTTCCCAGGTGACCCTGAAGACAGAAACACAATGTACCCCCCGACACAGCAGTAATGTCACGACATCCACACAGTGTGAAGACTCAATGGCAGAATTAACACCAATTATGAACTACTCTGAAACTCAAAATCAGTAACCAGTCAGTAAAGGCAAAGTTGCTGAAGCATCATGTTACAAACATGGCACTGTGGTGATGCTCCACATGTTCTGAGGGAGGTGAGAGATTAGATTCTTGTTCTGGCTACCTTTACCCCAGCATCACAAGTACCCGTTGGTTAGAAGGCTTGATATGTTCCAGTTATTCTGGACATAGTATGGAAGAAAATTTCTGTATCTGCAGGGATTTCAGCTCCAACCACAGCTAAGCTAACCTGTCTCTCATTAATTACATAGCTATTATTACTTTGTATATTCAAAATATCACGAGGCCCCATACAAAGAATCAGGATAGCTCAGTTAGTATAGCAACTGGTTAAGGGATATATGAACAGGGCTTGATTTTCAGCAGGGATAGGAATCCTTCTCCTTGCTACCACACTAAGTAGACTGGCTCTGGGTTCACCCAGCCTCCTAATCCAATGAGTATCAGGACAGTGGGGGACTCTTTCCCTGGAGGGTAAAACAGCCAGAGCCTGAAGGTGACTACTCACTTTCATCTAACTCTAAGGGATCAGTATGGCTGGGGGTGTACTTCCATTCTCCCATACATCCTCATGGTCTGATGTTTACTTAACACTTTTCGGACCGTCAATTTAAATATTTAAATCACCCTGGGGACCGGCATTTTTATACCTACTACCCTAACTTGTGCACTGTTCACTTTAAAAATTAATATAAGATCTCCTAATTAATTTTATGAACTAAAATTTTTGGAGAACCCTTACCAATGCTTGTAGAAGTGCTTGAGAGTGTGATATTTCTGGAAACATTCCCCTTTGTGAAGTGGCATTACACACTTGCAAATGTAGACAGTCATAGTCCTTTTTTTTGTGAACTGCGCAAACATGGCATTGCCTAGAAGGATGCTTCCCCTTGGAATGTTCACTCTTCACAGTTTTCAGGAGGATATGTTTCCGCATATCACCCAAGAGTCACCCGGGGGTGTCCGCATGAGGCCTGCGTGGGGTGGGAGTTGATGGGCTAGGTTACACTAAGTCTGTCTGACTCTGGTTCTGCCGCCACCATCTGGTCTGTAGCCCAAGCCTTTGCCACATTAATCAGAAATGCTTTGTATTTCAATTTTGAATCAGTGTTTAGATTTTTGTAAACAAAAAATGAATTGAAAATGGCACAATTTATAAGCCACAAGGCAACTTTCACTTTTATTATCTGTGGCCACAGTTCCTTGTTGACCCCTGTCACTTCCACTGTTTGAGTCACTAATCACTACTCCTCCACAAGGCATATCAGATAGCTCCATAAACAAGTCAGAGAGAATGCTTGCCTTCAACCACTTTTGCCCTTGAAACATATTCCCCTCTACTAACTTCCTGCCTGGTACATAAACAGCTGGAAGGGGCAAAGTTTATTTTCTTTTGGAGTAGGGACCCTAGCCAGCCAGGTCAAGTTACTGAATAACTAGCATACATTCCGAAGATTTATTATGCAGTATTCATTGCAGTTGCATGGCGCCAGAGCAAGGTATAGTTTTTTACAACCTAATGTGTCCTAAAAGTCTGATATCATGTGACCAGTCGGCCACGTTTAAAAGCGAAAAGCGTGATATCATGCGTCCAGTCCACAAAGTGCAAGTACAAAGGTACCTACATCTGGGGCCTCGTACAGAATTTTATCCTGGTTTAAACTTACCATTATAGAAGAGCCTGTCTACGCTTTGGTCAGGTGATAACGACAGCTTTATGAACACATGGGCCCCCTGCTCCTTCCAGAAGTGCAGGCCACAGGTAAGTGCGAATCTGGTCACTTTCTGGGTTAGACGAATGGAATCTCACATGTACATCCCTTCGCAGGGTCCTCTGCTCATACTCGAGGATGAACGGTGGTGACTACAGTCAGAAATGAAACACAGCACTGTGAGCATTATTCAACACTTTGTGGTTCATGTAGCTGTCTGCACTACATCATAATGAAATAAACTCACACCTTCTTGATATTTCGCTTGCCATAACTACCTACAGAGGTAAAGAAGGAAATTCTGGGGAATACCTTATGATACATACTTTCTGGCAAAAGCTTCAGTCTTTTACAATGGTGCTAGCATGTATTGTAAGTTTTGTAAGTTAACAGTTATGCAATTTAGCAATCCATTTCTCAACATATGTAAATACATTTCATGAAACAACTTGCAGTCACCGAAAACCAGCATTTTATAGCATCACATTTGGCATTTTGTATGTTGTATGTTTCCTTGCTTCCTCCCTCATCCTTTACTGCTTTCCAAGCCATAGTACATTGCTCAGTAGATTCCTCAGTTGCCAGTCCTTGTGAAAAACACTACAGCATCATAAGAATACAGCGTTCAGCCACCTGAGCCATATGCACATGCCATTTCAGTAGTGTGCTGTATGACCAATAAGGACCAAGTCCCATTAAATGATATGCTTACCTGATTAACTAGGCCCCATGCTAAACGAACTGCATCTTTTACATATTGCACAAGTCCCGGACATGATTTGAGGCACGGATAGTCGTACAGTGTAGCCCATATCTGGCAGCAGACGTCCTGCATGTAAACAGAGAACTCTGTCAGATGTACAACAAGCGACATGTGCCAGAAGCACAAGAGATTACGGTCTGTTTACCAGATTGTCACACACAGAAGTTCCCCTTCTTTGCCTGGGATATGGTAGCATTCCTTGTAAGTGTAACAACATATAGCAGCAGAATGTTAAAAGAAGCTATAGCACTTAAATTATTTATTTATTTAATTTATTTTTACATCTGTTAACTGTTACACAGGCAGTTATGGATGTTGAATAAATTAAATAACAAAGATTAAACAGTTCTGTCCACTTAACAACCTTACATGTTTCAGTTCTCATAGAACCATCATCAGAGGTACACTGATACGTCTGGCAAACCACTACCACAAAAGGTGTTCTAACGTTAATTATATACACATATAATGCTTTCACTGCACAATATATATAGATTTCAACTTTCCGCATAAGTGTATATAATTAACGTTAGAACACCTTTTGTGGTAGTGGTTTCCCGGATGTATCAATGTCCCTCTGATGATGGTTCTATGAGAACTGAAACATTTAAGGTTGTTAAGTGATGAAGTGATAAAGTCATTGACACTCACATTGGATGGGGCTGTTTAATCTTTGTAACTGATAGCGTGACAGACCAGAATGAAACAATTAAAAAATTAAATAAATTAAGAAATTAAAATATATGGACATAGCAAGAAAAAAGATTTTGTATGATGATTTGAACCCCATCTATAAGCCCTGCCACAATACTTAAACAGAGACACCCATTCTCATCCTCAGATTTTTGCAGCTGGTTTGGGAGTAGGACACATCAAGTGTTGAGGTTTTTCCAGCATTTTAGCAAACCCTGAAGTTGCCATCTTCAGGGATAATGACTTCATCATGACTTTTCACTAATGTTGCTTCCTGTTGGTTGTTAGCATCTTGCTCCTCTGTCCTTCCAGTCACAGCTTCAACTCTGACACACTGCCTGATGTGAGAACTATGTAAGAGCTGCCACAATCCCTAAAGTTGGCAACTGCAAAGTGTGCTGAACCGTTGAAAAACCCTTAACATTTGACATAGCCTAGTACCAAAATCTGTAATGCCACACCTAAATATTTTTTGCTACCAGGCAAAATGGTAATGAACTTTCATATTCCAACATTGAAGGGGTGAGGGGATTCTTGATAGCCAAGCAACTACCACCTTCTTAAGAAGAACGGTTTTCCACAACATTACTTAGTCAATTTCTTTCTTATATCTCAGGACCACTCACTTCAACGCTCTTGGTTAGGTCAAATTTATCCACTGTCTTCCGGAGGTAAACTGCAACGCTTCTTTCCAGCTCAGCTGCTTCAGGATCGGAGGGCGTGACAGTACCAACTTGTGGGGTAACTGCAGGTGGCTGAATGTGCAGAATACGTCTCACATGGTCCTTCTTCAGGGCTAGCAATGACTGCGCTGACCTGAATGCCAGCTGCTCCACCAAGTTGTTAGACATGAAGGAGAATGTACACGTTACATCAGAGTTTTAGTACAATCCATCTCATGTAATGTTAAAAAGACCGAGGAAGGCCAATTAACCTCATGCACACAGACACACACAGGACAGACAACCAAGTAATTTCTATGCCAAGACCTGGATTGTGGCTACAACATGCAACCATAATTCATTTAAGAATATTGGTGAGTCAGAAAGCAATATACTATGCATACACCTTGAAGTCGCTCATAAAATATCTGATGGGATAATACAATGCCACTGAAGAAATAGTGAACTACATGTATTTTCTTGCATTGAGATTACCAACTTCATGGACTCTGCCCATTACCTGTTACTCTGAAGGAGTACAACATTTTGGAAACTTGATCTCTTCCCATCCTCAGATGAAGAGGTGGGCAGGCAACTGCTCAGTTGCTTACAAATTTACATTTAAGACCATCCACCAATTTTGTAGATGACAAAATTTTGATTTTTCAAAAAACTTTGGGATGGCCAGACGCCTAGGTACCCCCTGTAACTCTTCACAACTGTGAGACTGTCAAATCTTGTATATAAAGGTAACCATTTGCCACACCTAAGACAGCACCTGAAGCAAAAAGACAACAAGATAAACCTGGACACAGAAAGGGAATATTAGAATGGATCTTAGAGAAATAGGGCATGAAGATGTAAAATGGATTAAACTGGTTCAGGCAGGCTTTACTGATCACCAATGCAACTTTGGTTCCATGAAAAGAAGGACAGCCAAGTATCAAAAATTGATCAAAGAACATCCTGTTTCTTGACATTCAGACAGTTAAGAGGCATTACCATAAACAGACAACATGGTCATCTGTTGCAGGTAGAACTCTGCCTGTGTAAGAGTAGTGGACTACCAGACTTCATGTACTGGCCATCTGATGTCCACTACCATAAATAGCGTCCTCAAATTGCACATAAAGGCAGTCTGTGAGTTCTAGCTACCGCAGCAGTGTAGCCAACAGAAGTTCTTAACCTGTTCCATGCTACAGCTGTACATTATATGTCATTTGACAGTTTATGTTACTGACATAATTATATGATTTCTGGCAACTTATTCTAAAGAAGACTGAAAAACTCAGCATGGAAAGGGTTAAGACTAATAACATTTGTGAAACAGTGAACTATATGTTTGGTATTGCTATTTACAGTAAGCTATTTTGTTGTGCGTTGTCACTACAAACTTTATGCTATGATGAATACAAAACATGCCTATAACTTTTGTTGTACAACAACTCTTAAACACCAAAGTACAAGTATAAAAATCTTAAATTAAAACAAATGCTTGAGGAAAGAGAAAGATATTTGGAAGAGATGTTAAACTTCAGAAATGTTAAGAAACATGAACTTTATTTTTACATGAAAAATCTGCATCTTTTTTCTACTTCTTGTATCTTTGCATATTAAATAAATTGCAATGTTAAGTTTCACATAATGTCTGCACAATACATTTTATGACCTCTACATTTACAAGGGAATGTCCACTGTGGAACATTGCTTCAGTTTGACTGATGCTAAAAACAAAGTTAAATATATTGCTGATGTCATCATTATCATAATCTACAAGGCCCAGTCCTATTGCCTGCTCCAGTCTTGTTACTGTCTTGAAGTCGTGGGAGGACCAACTAACCTGAATGGTGGCCATGCTTTCTGGTTGGTCAGAAGAGAGACCTCAGGCAAAGGGTAAAACACAGACAGTGTCTGTTTCCCCAGATGAAGGGATGGCCGTGCCTGGCAGCAAGATGAGAATACAAATGGGCAGATGGGGCTCAGTGCAAAAGAAAAAGGGACAAACATAAAGTATAGTTACTTACTCCTTGCCTCTATTGTTCTCCAAGAATCTTCGCCTCCTCTATAACAAATGCCAATTCTTGTCTATTATTTGCCATTTTCCACCATGTTTTCACTTTCAGCTCTCATAAATCATTCTCTACATCTTCCAGCCATCTATATCTGTGGCCTCCTACTTTCCTTTTACATTTTGGTTTACTTCAACAATTTTCTTAGCCACTCTTGTTTGCTCCACTCAAATCATATGCCCAAATCATTCCAGTGTTATCCATTTAATATCTGCTATAAAAGCAAGATTTTTATATGATTCCCTGAGTTCCTAGTTATCTCTGATTCTCCACACACCTTACTCTGTTACTGGTCCATACACCTTATGCAAAATGTTCCTTTCCCAAGTATTTGATAAAAATCTGGAAGCAGAGGGATGGCAGTTTCATCAATAGGCTTTTAACCTAATTTCGAGAAAATTTACGACTGAATTACAACCAGTGATGCTGGACTCATAAACTACTTATGAATGGTCCAATATTCTTTTACTCTGAGCCAAAATTAATGGAATTTTTATTAACACTCTCAAGTATATCTCTAATGACCCTACATATCACTGAATCTAAGTCATTATAATCTCAGACCTGCACTTATAGCCTGATGCTGACTCAGGCACGCGTTCTTGCACAAGAAATCCTTAAAAAAAAATTTAAAATCTAGATGGCACTGATGATGTTCATTCATATTCATATTTCGATAATTAATTCCTCCATTTCAACATCAAACAGTCAACCCAAATAAGTCAAAAGTTATGAAGAACTAAAATAACAGCTCTCCAAAAACTATTATCATACTTCATATGTGATTGGAGTTGATCAGACATTTCATTTGTGTTCATACCTACAAGAAGTCACATATCAAACCCTTTATAATGAATATAACCTTCATTATATCACTAATGGAAATACTTAATTCTCATACTGACATGCTATGTCACACAGCATGCAGAAAGTACACAGAAGATCGTGACGAGTGTCCTTAAAAAAGAAGTAAATTTAGAAAGGAACACAAGACAGAGATGCAACAATGTGAGCCAGTCACCCAGGATAGAAATACAGAGTTCAGAAGCAGCGACCAAGCGAGTCACAGCAGGGCGACTCACCACAACAACTGAGAACAATATTTTAGACTTAAGTTCATCAGCGTCCTTTAGAGCTGGAAGGTTGTCTAGAGAGTCGAGTGCATCCACTCGGGCAGCCGCATACAAGTTGCCATAGCAACGCACCAAGCTGCCTGGATCTGAAGGTGCTTCTGTACTTGCACTGGGTGATGCTAGTCTGAAAACAGTCAATCACAAGTCATGTCGGGAACACAACTATGCAGACTATCCTCTAACTTAAAAGTAGCAGTGAGTATTGGTCCTGTATTCATTTGGCGGGGGGGGGGGGGGTCCTCTAGTCTCCCCAGGCGCTGAGACCACTGCTAGGCCCTTTTAAAGAACCCTGTCTTCACTGTTTCAGTGTAACACTACTGAGTAGGGTGACACTCTTAATGCTGAGGACTGTAGACTTCAAGTCAGTCCTCTTTACTTAACATATTCATTGATAAGAATAGCAGCAACTGCATCACAGCTGTGTTATATAACTTGGGATTTCGGGGCTTAACCACATGGTATGTTGATGTGACTCCAAAGTTCGGGTGTACATTGCAACTGCTTTCTTCATGGTCCATTTCCTCTTCCTCTCTTACATTCAGTCTGAACATAACAAGTGCAATGTGCAGCAAAATTTTGGGAACAGCTTCAACATATGATGGGACTAAACCCTGAAAGTTACACATCAAACTCCAGCAGTGAAGAACCAGGGACAATAATATCATGGCTGTTAATTAAAATATTTTGCGCTTTGTCAACTGACATCACATGATTCCTGCATCTACAAACTTTTATACAGAGTTACACATCATCTCATTGAGGGTGTGTCAGAGTCAGTTCCTGGTGACCTCATGTGAGATATGTGGTGGATAAAGTGACACTCGAGCAGGTCTCTCTCAGAGTTTCTTTGGTTTTCCTTGGCAATCACAATTCTACCAATGTTTCATATTCATATATCACTGCCCCTGGAGGTGTATGATAGTGCTGACCAGGCAACAAACACATTATCACATCATCTGTCTGTAAGTTGGGGGCTTTGTCTCCGGCCAGGAACTTGGCTAATTATATTAAAGTACAAGCTTTGAGGAACTGAAATGCGTGTGTACCCATTTCAACACCTGATGGTATAGTGATGATGAGAATGGTGCCTGGCATGGGTAACCTACAGCTTCTGAACCACAGCTGATGTCTAATTTTGCTCACATTCACGGTTAGAAATGGTTCTCAACCTGAGATCCTTGAACACGATAGTCTCTGGACCATCATCCTCTGACAAATCGAGAAACAATCATCATCTTCTCATTCAACGCAAAGAACATTCATACATACATCGCTGTTCCAGGTTTTGTGTTTGAAAGTGTTTGTTTTTCCTCCACATCTCCTAGTAACATCTGTTTGAGAGTGAATAAAATATTTATATCTGAAAATCAACAGATCACGCAATATACCGCTCAAAAGTAACATGAAGGTTCTATTCACACTTACACTCTTTGTATTGTTTTATGCATGTATTTATGTTTGGGATTTGCACGATTATATTTTTCATTTTCGTTTTATTTCATTTATGGTTTGATTAACAATGCTGTTAGTAGTTAGGTTATATGGTATGTTATTATAATGCTGTGAAGTTGTAAGGATACATATATGCACATATCAACTATGTTCATATAGTTGTTTTCCACATTTCTCTTTTGTGTACTAGCATGAAATGTGTTACAATTTTAAAATGTAACCTCAAGCCATAAAGTCACTGTAAACTTCAAAAGTTAGGAAACACAGTTATATTCATATAAGGATATGAAGTTTGGTAGAATAACAGTGTCCTCCATGTAATACTGCTGTCTAGGGGTAGTCCTTGAATATTTTTTGGCAGATGTGGACACTGCAATACCGACTCAAGCATGCTTTGCCCTGTTGTCTACTGCTGCCATCTGGTCCTTCTGCTTGCTAACATATACAGTGGCAGAACAGTAAGCAACAGCTCTTTGGATGCTAGGATGGTTGTTTATAACATGCATTACATATCAGCAGCAAACCTTAACAAATTGGGAATACTTTTAAGAATGTCAAGAGTGACAAACTATTAAGATCAAGATTAAAAGTGCTTTTTCTGAAAAACTGTAATCATGTGTGCCAGCAGTGAAAGGTATCTGCCTCCAGGCTGGATCTTTAAAAAAAATTTAAAGAAGAAAAGGAAATATACTGAATACAATAAAACTTAAAATTATTTGTAAAATAATTCTTCTTTGAGCCTAAGTTCTGTAAGATTTTTCTCTGGGGCTCACCCAGCCAACTATCCAATGGATGCTGAGGGCTATTTCCTGGGGTAAAGAGGCTGGGGCATGAAGCTGACCACTCACTCCCATTTAATGCTGAGGTCACAAATGGTGGAGCTATACCTCCACTCCCCCAAATGTCTTCATGACATAGTGCTAATTAATTAAGCACAGGGACAAGTTTTATGTTAAGTTCTCCAGGGGGACCAGTAAGAATAATCTTAGATGATTTAGAATGTAACACTGTAAACAAATGTTGGCTCCCCTGCCTTGGTAAAAATCCTGGCAGCAACCCTGAGTATAGTGCACAATGAATATGCCAGGAAATGAGAAATAAAGAAAGAAACAGCAAAGAAACAGCAGCACAAACTGATGTGACAACAAAACAGGGCTGAACAAGATGTCACTGCTTAATTAACAGGCACCATGCCACAAAGGACTGGAGAGAGTGGTCTGCTTCATGCCTTGGTCGCATTTGTCCTAGGAACAGAACCCTCAGTATCCAGTGGATAAGAGGCTGGATGGGCCCGAGAGTCAGTCTAGATGCTGTAGCAAGCTGTTGCTGGAAATTCTACCTGTAGGGCAGTCATTATACTGACTGAGCTAGTCTGGCTTCTTGTTGAATAGATAAAAAGGAATCCCACTCAAACGGTCATGGCTCACCAGATGTGTAACACTGGCCCACACTATGTGTAATTGCTCAGTTTAGTATTTATGACACTAAGTTTGCTACTACCTCTCTTTGAGCTGCTGTTCAGATTCTTGTAGCCTTGCATTAGTGTTCCCCAGTTCTGTCTGCAATCTCCGTATTTCGCCTCTAAGGGTCATTAGTTCTTCATCGTTGCTGGATGGTTGGACCTGGAGTGACGCACGGGACTGGCAGCCCTGGCAGCAAGTAACAGCTCCACATGAGGAGTTGGAACCTGCATGAACAGTTGTGCAAATCTTAAACGAGGCTGTCATCTCGCTGCCACCATCAGCTCGGCCATATACGCTTCCTCATTTGGACCGTCATTTGTTAATTATAACTATCATCAGAGATCAACAGCTGTTGGATCAGCTCACGGTCACAAAAATTCTACTCTCCAGATATTTCTCTATAGGACAAACCTCGCCTATCCATGTCACTACAATGGCTCTGCTCCAGCCTACAGGACATGCATAACACTGTCCTTTACACTGTTGTTCAAATTTACTCTTAAACATCTGTGGGGAAATCAGAACAGAGAGATGGGGAGAATGTCAGGAAATTAATTCAAGGCTATTTCCACGCATAGATCTTGATTGACTCACCATGGGCAAATAGGCAAGTGCGTTTGTTGAGAGCTGATTAACATAACTGCTCACATGAATGTGAAACTTGAGCTCTTGCCCAAAATAAGGAACATTAATTGAAGGTTTTTGAGAAATGGGTAATAACAAGAGCATTAAGATCCAACAGAGAGGAAACAAAGGGAGGACAAGAAAAATTACATTGTGAGGGGCTTCATAATTTGCGAGAAAATCAAATCAAGGGGAATGAAATTGGTGGGGCATGAGAAATGCATATAAAATTTTGTTTGGAAAAGCTTAAAGAAGGAGATTACTTTGGAGACTTGGGTGTACATGGAAGGACAATATTACCAGTGATCTTAAAGAAACAGAGTGTAAGGGTGTGAACTGGATTAATCTGGCTCAGGATATGGACTAGTGGTGGGCATGGTAATGCCCCTTTGCAGAGCTAACAGAACAGATGTTTACTATGCTCCATGGAGTTAGTCAGCGACATGCAACACCATACCCAGTTTGTGGTAATTCATTGAAAACAAATGTCAATACAGTTATTATCCTGAAGAAAGAAGCAATATTTTATAGTATATTTGATACACATATTTCAGAAGTTGGATTTGTCATCAGGTGTAAGGGAGGAAAGGACTCTACTCAGTTGGGCACATCAGAGTGTGTTAGACTCAATCACTGGATGCATTGGACCCAAATAAGTAGGATCCTGTCCCTGCTCTACACATGGAGACAGGAACAGACCCGTTTCCTGAAATGTTCTGTACAAGAAATGTACCCAAGACAATGGACAATGTCCAAAATAATATTAAATTTCAGCATCCTGATCCTGTTGCACTAGTTAATGATTTGATTTGTGTGGGCAGCCCTTAAGGTGTGCTACATTGTCACTCCTTTACAAATTTAATTTCTACAAACTGTAGAATAATGAAGCAACAAAAAAGCAGTAGAGTAGCAATACAGTGAAGGAATTATGTATCTACCAGATGATAACCATAAGGCTCAAAGATGTTGTAGAAGCGACATTTATAAAGCAGCAACAACGTAGCACACCAACAGGCTATGGCCACAACATGTAGCACCTTCGAGACTGCCCACACAAGCACAAAATAATGTTTATATAATGACTCAACCATTTTCATACACATCAGAGACTCTTTGGATAATACCAAAACAGGCAGCCACATCTGCCAGAAGATAGAGAAATCTGGAGAGCTTCCCTTCTAACTGATGGGTGCACTCAGCAGTCTCAAACTGTGGTCTACTGAGCTACAGCACCATATGATGCAGGAGGTGGCTTGAAGACAGAATGTTGGTACCCACCTACCAGACTACACGGTGTCATAACAAAGAAGACCATAATATGAATCTTCATTGCCATGAAAACTATATCACAGTTTCACTTGTAGTGCACAGTTCAGTGAAGATGCCCCCAAAAGCAGAGGCAAATGCAAGAGAGGAATACCTGCTGAATTTAATTTGTGGAGCTGGTTCTTGTGCTTGATCTGCGATCGCGTGACCGGTCGGCCAGCTGAGTGGCTGTTGGCTGATGAGGTGGAGCTGCTGTCTGGACTCCGGCTCCCCTTGGTACAGTCCGTGGGATCGGTCACAAGGAGTGAATGGGGGGGACTGTCGGACCCGGAGGAGCAGTGGTGCAGACCTTGGTGACGCTGGCCAGCAGAATCACCAGATGAACTGCTGAGCTGCTGGAGAAGCACCGAAGTGCGGACACTACTGGACTTGGTGCTAGAACGTACTGGAATCAAATTAAGGGACAAATACTAGTCGGCCTATCAGTTTTGACTGTAAGGAGTACTGTCTTCTGAGATGCGATGCTGTGACATTCCTCTGGAACACTTTACTGCACAGTGTACACATCCCAAAGGATGTGTACACTAACCTCTTCATACAAATACATAGTTTCAAAATAACAGAAGTAAAACCAATGCTACTACCACTACCATCACCACCACAATTAATTAACAGATAGTGGCAGTGGTGGGGATGGGGAGGAGGAGGAGGGAGAGCTCAGTAGGTATAGTAACGAACAATAGGCTGGATGTCTGGAGTCTGATTTCCAACAGGGACAAGTAGTAGTAGCAGTATGAGGAGTAGCAGCAGTAGTAAGAGGAGGATGAGGATCAGCAATAGTAGTAGTAAAGGAGGAGCAGCAGTAGTAGCAGTAAGGGGAGTAGTAGTAGTAGTAGTAGTAGTAGTAGTAGTAGGAGGAGGATGAGGATCAGTAGTAGTAGTAGTAGGAGAGTAGGAGGATGAGGACCAGCAATAGTAGTAGTAAGAGGAGGAGGAGGAGGAGAAGCAGTAGTAGTAGTAGTGGCAGTAGGAGTAGCAGCAGCAGCAGTAGTAGTAGTAGTAGTAGTAGGATCAGCAATAGTAGTAGGAGGAGGAGGAAGAAGAGGAGTAGCAGCAGCAGTAGTAGCAGTAAGAGTAGTAGTAGTAGGAGGAGGATGAGGATCAGCAATAGTAGTAGTAGAAGTAGTAGAAGTAGCAGCAGTAGTAGTAGGAGGATGAGGACCAGCAATAGTAGTAGTAAGAGGAGGAGGAGGAGGAGAAGCAGTAGTAGTAGTAGTGGCAGTAGGAGTAGCAGCAGCAGCAGCAGTAGTAATAGTAGTAGTAGTAGTAGTAGTAGTAGTAGTAGTAGATGTCCTTTGTCTTCTGAGCTTCACATGTATTCTTCACATGCCAAGAATTTGGTACAAATGTTACTTTATTTATAAACAAAAAAAATGTGCCTTAGCTCAAGAGGTTCAATCCCTGGGTAGTCCAGGACGTATATGTGGTGGACAAAGTGGCACTGGCGCGGTTTTTCTCCAAGCACTTCATTTGCCCCCCCTAGCAATGTTCAACAATTACGTATAACGAGGGACTGGTGTAGAGGCCCGGTCTCACGTCACTCCTGTACCGGTATGTGACACTGCATGTGTTCATTACCAGGTGACGTCAACAAGGAAGTGCATGCGAGTTTATCGTGGGCCATTCTGCGGTAACAATGAAACAGCACGTCTTCGTCTGCACACAGGTGGCTCTGTGTGCGTGTGTGTGACACACGTGACCCGTGTAGGCCCTATCAGCGAGGTTAAAGATTTCTTTTGGTGCTAGAGTCCAATTACTTTTTTCTCTGGGTTACCGTATTTACGCATGTATAGGCCGCGTGCGTGTATAGGCCGCAGCACAATTTTCAGACAGAAATTATAGAAAAAATAATTTTCTTGGAATATTATTTCAGGAGTAGAAATTATTCAGAAATATTCCGAATATAATTTTTTTTTAAAATGAAGTGTGATTTCGAATATTTCGAATATAAGCCGCACCCCAGTTTTCCTCTTGAATTTTTGGCAAAAAATGTGCGGCCTATACATGCGTAAATACGGTATTTTACGAGGCTGTTGGTGACTATACAGCGTCAAATTGGTGATGACTGATGAATCACGAATTGGAAGGATTTGGAAGGAAGCAGTAGCAGCTAAATCGAGGTAATATCACGGCTGTTTACCGTTCGAGAGTTAGGATAGGAGGAGTCCTGGTCGAGAATCGAACCAGCCACCTCCAGAATATGAGTCTAAATAAAGCCTCAGCACTACGTCAGCCCTACCCGAGCCTTGATATCCTCTACCCTAGAGGTTACCTAAAAATCTGTATTAAGACAAGCGGTAGGACTCCTTGGATGGGGGATCAGACCACAGAAAGGCCTCTGCCATTATAAGACAAGAAAGCAAACCAAGGGCGAATAGCTCACGATGTCAGTGTACTAGCAGGGGTGGCCTAAACTGTGAGGGCTGTGAGACCTTCACAAGGAACCTGGTTTCTTCTTCTGATGGAAAATCATTTGCTTATCTAACGGCTGAAATATCACGTTCCTGTCACCTCAATTAGCAGTCGTGCGAGAGTACAGAGTCGGGCCTCAGAATAATCGCATCTGGAGTAAGAGAGCACTAGGTATTGCACTGCGAAGAACAACACGCTCGCATCTCGGCGTACGATTTCTCGACTTACGACCCCACAAAATTAACACCTGTTGGACTTAGGTTCCAAATTTTCTGACTTACGAGAGCCGAATCTCGAATTTCGGACCATGGACAGCTTCTTTAAAAAAGCCCCAGACCCCAGCGGCCGCCCTTGCGGCGCCCTCTCCCTAGCCTTCCGCATCCGGAGCTCTCCTGCTTGAGTTCGAAGGGGCGCTGGTGACGTTTGGTTTCGATAAAACGCTAAATGTATTGTTTATAAAGCGTCTAAATGCTCTGGTGGTTCGAATCATAACTCTTACGGATCCATGGTAGAACATTAACTTAGGCTTTACTTATGCTCAATATTTCCAATAGTTTACATGTTCAATGCTGTCTTATTTGATGACCCGTCAGTGATTTTGTTATGTAAACAACAGATTATAAAGTAATATGGGTTAAAATATTGAAAAACAGGCCCTGGCCTTCAGCTCCAGGAACACAACCCTATACGTCCCATGTTATAATGGGCTCGATTTGCGCCCCGTTTGAAGAAACGCACTGAGTCCGAGGTACGACTGTGCCAGACGGCACGGGAACTAACAGAACTTGTACCATGCTTCCCACTGCTTCCCGTTACGAACACTTTCATTTCTCTGAAGACACTCCTCCGCATTACTGGTTCTGGCAACCACTTTCATCTGTAGACAGAAACCAGAGGAACCTGCAGCTTCTTGAGAAGCTGATAGTCGCTCAGTTTCTTGAACGCGAATGTTCATTACCGTGTTCACAAGAGCCCGCCACTGGTCCGAGTCCTCCCCTATACCTTTAGCTGTCCTGATCACACGTCTGTTAATCACTGCCATGCGTGCTATGTACCCCGTCCAACTCATTCTACTTGGCTTGGTAACCCTACCAACATCAGGTGGGGAGTAGAAATCATGAAGCTCCCGATTACGCCATTCTCGCCTCGCTGTGAGTTCTTTCCTTAGGACGAGAGACCAAATACTTCAAATTGTCCTCGTGCAGACGACACGCTAATATGGGGAAATCGCAGAGTGGGGTTTCAAGTAGCCCCACGACAATCGAGGGGGCTGTGGCACTAACAAGTGTTTACTCCGGACATCCACTGCGCTGCTTGCACAGAAGCAGAGGACATTGGTGGGTGTGTTGGGCTGCTTTCTAATTCGGAGCTCCCAACACGTTGTGCTCACTGCTGCGTCACTGCGCTTTGTGCTCCAGGCGTCCTTCTGCTGTTTGCTGTCGTCGTAATCTGTGGCCCACTTCTGCAGACGTGAAATCCATCCGCCGAACTACAGGTTCTGTTGACTGGAATTCTGAGTTCAACGTCCAAAGAACTGAGATGTTTACATCGTCATGTGTAAACATGCATGGAAAGTGTATGCTACTTAAAGTAGGCCACGCAAAGCTTCCAAATGCGGTTTTCCCGGATTTTTCATACGTCACTGGCTTTGATGTTGCTTTATTGCAGACACTCTTTATTCCTGTACGCTATTATTAGGATGATAAAATCACGAAGGATGAGATGGGCAAGGTATGTAGTACGCAGAGGAGAAAAATGCATAATAAAGTTTTGGTGCGAAAACATGAATAAATAATACTGCTTGGAAGGTATAAATGGGAGGATAATATTAGAAAGGATCACAAATAAGATGAGATGGTATGAACTGGATTAATCTGGCTCAGGACAGGGACCAGTGGCGGACTCTTGTGAACACATCAATGGACCTTCGGGGTCCCATAAAATGCAGGAAAACTTATTGCAGACATCGTCTGTGCTGCTGCCAGCGGAAACCAGGAGTGTACACGCCGTAACGAAGAGATGCGTGAATGCTTCGATTCATGGCGATAAATTATCATATTGTGGCATTATAGGTTATGACACCGTACAGTCTGGTTTGTGAGTACCAACATTTCGAATGAACATACTGTCTCCGTCTGCAGGAACAAAGTAATGGGAGATGTGTTTACTTGTAAATCGCTGCTAATTATGTACAAGACTACACGGGGTCATATCCCAGATGGCCACAATAAGTCACACAGGACTGTTTGGCAGACGGGATGGGGCGATCCTTTGGCTTATGTTACTGTCTACTGGGTTGTGATGATAAATATGTCGTTAGTAGGCACCAGTAATTCGGGGGAACCTGCGCCTCCATCTTCAGGGTTCTTCGATATTTTATACCTCCCACTGGACGATTTACTGGTCGTACTTTAAATTAATGAAGATATACTAGTATATATGCATGTGTACACAGAGAAAGTCCTTTCGTGCACTGTCGTCTTCAATTTCGAAAAATGTACTGGCTGACCGGACGTCGATCAGAACTGTCAATGTACAACAAGCTGCTCCTGTACGAGTATAAACAAATGCTGCAACCAGTCTGGACATATGGCGTCCAACTGTGGGGATGTGCGAAAAAATGAAACATCGAAGTAATCCAACGATACCGGAACAAAGTACTAAGACGCACAGCAGATGCGCCCTGGTATGTACGCAACAGGGACCTCCATCGAGACCTCAGTGTCGAAACAGTCGCATCCATTATTGCAAGATACGCGACCTCACACGAAAAACGACTTAGACAACGCGTCAATGAAGAAGCGTCCAGGCTCCTAAACGTGAGAAACCTAACCAGGCGACTCAAACGGACCAAACCTTACGAACTAGCCAAGCAGCCCGACAGCTAAGGG